>NW_015151101.1:461328-478443 GCF_000732505.1 Cyprinodon variegatus
GCCATTATGTTATTTTTGGATATTGAGGACCAATGTCCAGGCTGCTTAGCTTTGAACATTGGGGGAGGAAGATGTAGTTTTGCTCTCCTGTAACAACCTACAAACTGCTGCATCACCCCCTTTCACAACACTTTACAAGGCACTCTCACAGATATAAACGATCCTTCCCCCTCACTGTGATTGGGGACAAAGCAGCTGCTGCATGCATGTCTCATTCTCTTTACCCACGGAGCTGAAGAGAGGTGTAGGGGTGCCACATTGAGGAGAACAAAGACATCATGGCAGAATGGACTTCATTCTTCAATCCCTGGTCAAGTGAAGTGGTACCTAAAACCACACTTCAGACCAGAATCTGTAAACCGATCAAAGGCAAAGTGGACTTCTCAGAACTGATTCTTGCAAAAACTGATTGTTCTGCAATATTTCTCTCTAAGTGATTTACCAGAGACTAGAGGCATGGAGCATCTGAGAGGAAAGGAGTTTAATCTCCCTGTTGCAGGCCTGACATGCTGAGCTGCTAACTTGAGAGAACGTAGCCTTTTTAAAATTGGAGATAGGAGTTTACATACATGTTTGCTGTCTTTATTACTGTGGTGTTTTATAAAAACAAAACAACAAATCCACCTTTGGGTTTTACAGCGGTATGTATTGTTTACTTCTTGTTTGATGTAATTTGCAGTGAGTTGTTGTTTATGTGTGTGTCTTGCTTATTGTCATGTCTTTTTGTCCTGAGGTATTCTATTTTAAATTAAAATCCCTGAGAACTAAGAAGTTGTTCAATTATTAGTGAATAGAAAAAAAAATATCTGACTATTTGGGAAGGATTTGAAATCGGTGGGGTTTTTGGGATATGCTCACTCCTTTCTGCAATTCCCATGGTATCATAATACTTTCACCCTTCTCCCATCATGGTTAGCAGCATGCATGCAGCCAGATCAAGGCATCCACTCATACAGCCAACTAAATGTGTTGGAGGCATTTAATCAGGGATTTGTTTGAGGCGACACCAGTTCTCATGCCAGGCTCCAATGTATTTTCAGAGCTTTTATACATAAGCTCTTTATCCTTGAGCAGAGCACAGCCAAATCACATTTATTGATATTTGCTTGGCTTCTGGGTAAATTGACCCTTTCAGAAGAGGCTGAAGAGGAGCAAAATTGCCTCTGTCAGCAACATTCCTAATGGGGCCATTACAGCCACGGTCATTTCTTTGTTAACACTCCAGATGTGAGCCTAAATAAGTGTCAAATTTAATTATTGGATTACACTTTTAGAATATTGTTTGGTGCAAAGCAAATGTGGCTAATTATGGGATCCAAAAGAAAAGAAAATATAGAAAAATACCCTTCAAAGCTTATAAATACAACCTGATATGTCCAATAGGCTATGATACGCATATTTATGATGTTAATGAATGTTGAATTTGAAGATTTCCTTTTTTTTACTTTCTGTTTTGCTCACAAATGCCCAAGTCCTTCCATCCATCCATTTTCTCCCCGCTTAGTACTTTTCAGGGTGCTAAGTGCATATTTCTGACATTCTACAGGCAAGCAGCGGGGTACAACCTGTACAGATCCCCAGTCTGTCGCAGCAAGTGCCCAAGTCCAAGCTTTCTATTTTTTTGACTGCAATAATTTTGTTGTCAAGTGTTTACTAAATGCTCTAACATAGAGAATTACTTTGTCTTTAAATACTTTCTCAATAATTTAAGTGTAAAAGTTTCCTTGTTTTGCCACATTCCAAGTATAAACCCAAGTGCTTTAGACTTAGTTTCTTAAACACAGCACAAAGGGGAAAAAGTGCAAAGAAAAAAAGATATATAATATCTGAATCAGTTTTTTACACCAGAATTTTAAAGGGACGTTGGTACATTTAAATTTTTCCACTAAATTGGATGGAGAATATTTTTGATCATCAAATGCTTAAGTCTAAACACAGATTTTTAAATTGACCCTGGCTGTATACCGGGACATTAATTGTGCTTCTGGAAGGTGAAGCACTGCCCCAGTCTTAAAGGTTGCACAGCCTCTGAGTGTCATGATCATGGCTCTGAGGGCTGGACTAATTGTTCATTTCATTCAGAGGCGTGTGTTTTTCAGCAGACAGACATTGGTGTTTGGTGAAAGTATTTCCCGGCCTGACTCAGGCATGGAGGAGATTCTTTATTATCTGCGGTTTCAGACTACTTCCAAGTCTGCAGCACCTGCTGTCTGAAGCCGCGTCTGTTTCCCCCTCAACTGTTCAGGGCTCATTTTGATCTGTGTTTGGTTTTATCACATTTTACTAGAGCCTCTTCTTCCATGTGTTTTCGGTGTCTCATACATTGCGTGTTATAAACTGCAAAGGTGACATTTCAGTTTGTTTTTTTTTCCAGGGTCTTCAGGGTCACATTAATGTGGTGCATCGTTGATTGTTGTATTTAAGGCAAATTTTCCTAACTAAGAGGCTGATTTCTGCAGCTACTTCAGAGCTTGCATTATTCTCTTGGTCACATCCCTTTTAATCCCCCCCTTGCCTGACCTGTCGGTTGAAGTAGACACTATGAGTTGTTTACTGTCATTCTATACATTTCTTTTTACTATTATAGTTTTTTTATTAGATTTCCAATTATTGAGATGCTATTTTATCCCTTATCATCTTCATCCCATCACCAATGTTTTATTCTCCTTTAATATTTTTGTTTGTTACAGTTTTCACCCTAGGGATGTGCACTCAAGGAGTGAAAAGATGAAAAGAGTGCGCCTTCATTCTGGGATTCCCCTTTCAAAGCCTTCAAACAACTTTCCCCATGTGACACATCCTTAATTTTATTTCATCGAACATTTATTTTTAGAAGGTTTGAAACCACATGCATCCTTTTCTTTACAAATATGGACTGAATTGTTATATCACGTTGAAATGCAATGAAGTTCCAACTATTACAAAATGTAGAAAAGTTAAAAATGTTAAAGCCTCAAGTGTCAACTGCTGGGCCACTGACTGGACCGGATCTCAACAGAGAGCCATGAGCCACCCGTCCTCAGCCGGAGCAGGGGGGCTGTGGGCCGGTAAGGCAGGCGGGGGGGGGGAGCACAGGGACGCGGGTGTCCAGGCTACCGCTACCGGGTCGGGTTCGGTCGCTCCATCACCCGCTGGCTCAATTCCCCTGTCCACACTCACAGTGAGGGACTGCTTGTTGCTATAATGAGTCTTTGCTCAGCAGCTTTGCTCGTTGTAAACCAACCAATCAGCGCACAGCTCATCTAAATATTCATGAGCATACCATGAAAGGAAGAAAACCTGTAGTTTCATTCTAGGGCTTCTTTTTTTAATGCTTAACATCTTTATAGATTTTTTTTTTAAGTTTCAGGAGCTTTTTGCGAAGATAACATTTTGATGGAAGTTATATTCATTTTAGTTTATCACTAAATATTATTTTTATTTCATACCAATTTATGTTGAAATCCTAATCTGTATCATTCTTTGTACTCTGTGGGTTTATTTCTACTGTAAAAAGTATTGTATATATTAGCTAAACATGGTTAAAGTCAGCAAAACCAGTCAGTTCTTTATTCAGCAAGTGAGCTTTCCCCTTGCCAACTAATACAAGGACATGTTTCCACTCTCATTGATTGCTTGAGAATGGAAAATGAATGCAAAACCCCTAAAGGAATCTGAGGTTGGTTCTCAGTTACGCCCTCCATACCTTTTTCCTTGGAGAGGATATTTTTATGTGTGCAGAGTGGATTTTTGGGAAGCTCATTGTCCACAAAGCTCATTAATGACAATGCACTTGCCTTGGTTGGATTTTATTTGTACACTGAAAATTCCAGAAAAATCAACTAGCACACCAGTCCTTCAAAGCAAATGTTCCCCCTGTGTATTAAATCTCTCTTAAAGTGCTTTCATAACTAACACCATAACATTCTTGAGAAGGTCTCTGTCACTCATTGCCTGTCCATCTTTATTAATGCCGGTGCTACAGTACCATAACCTGGGACATCAAGCCTTTTAGAAGCAGATATTGTAAGGTATATTGAATCATTCTCTGTTAAATCTGACTTTCTCAGATGCATGAAGTATCAGCGCTTTAGCTGCTATGCTAGACAAAGGAGGATATTGGATAATCGGATAGATCAATCAAACAGTAAAAACCACTCAGCCACTGCAGGAAGATAACACAGGTTTCACATCTCTTTTTCTCTCTGCCTCTAACATCTACTGCAGTGAATATTTAATGTGCTGTATTCATTGGCAGTGGTAATGCCTCTTTTGGTGATGCGGTTGCAGAGATGCTGCTTATAATATCACAGATGAACTAAAACCTCTTCATCTTTGAACATGCTGGTAATGTAGATGTATCGCTCAACATGCCACTGCCCTTGTTCACCCCCTGATTACCTCTCTATGTATCCTCCCATGTTGTACATCACACAGACTTGCTGGTCTCTGCTGATTTAATTTAAATGAAATTGCTAATGTTGTAATTTGTCATGTGTTTCTTTCTGTTTGCTTGTTTCCCCTGATTATGCCTTTGCATTTACCTTCAATTACAGTGATTGTTTACAAATTTACAAGAGTGAATTCTGAACATAGGTTAGAACTTGACCCTCAGTAGGGCAACGCGTAGCCGTGAGAGTGATTCATGTCGATTTTAAATCATGAAATAGTAATTTTCCCTTACAGAGCTCTTGTTTTTCAAGTCTTGTTTTTGCTCTTCTGCCACATTTAACTGGTTCATGCCATTGTTAGACAAACATACGCTGGTTAAACACAAATGCATTTTTAAAATGTATCTCCTTTGTGAAGACAAACATCTATCCAGGCAAACATTTCACTATATGGAAAAGAAACTTGCCTAAATCTGCAATCTGGTTCTCACCAAAAAATGGTTTATGTTGTATTTTTACACCTCATGTAATGGGATACATGTTTCAAGAAAATTGTACTTTTGTCTCACCTGTCCCCTGAATATTCCCAAAATTGTTTGACTATCTTCAACATGTGTTTTGGAAAAAGTGAGAAGAGCCTTTATTTTGATAGAGGCATTAACACTGGCTGGGTGGGGTAATGGTCTTCTTGGATAAGTCATCACATGACTGTTTAGGTATTCTATTTTTTTCAGCTACTGTAGGTGTTGCTGGGGAGGTTCACCACTGCTACATGTTGTCATATTTACTTGAACTTGTTTAAGTAGTAGAATGGCCTTTTTCAAATTCTAGACTTACATTTTTTTTTTAGATGCAGTAACTTAAGGTAGTTAGGGTCATACAGGACAAAGGAAAATGGTGATAAAACTGGTTTGTTAGATTAAAACTAGTACACTAGTACACTCTGCCACCAAAACTTGTTCACTATGATTCTTCATGTTTAGTGTTGCAGCATTTCCATTGTGGCCTTACTTGACTATTTTTAGACCCACAACCCAGAAAGAGAAAGAGGGCAAACAGTGCATGGTCAGCAATATTGTCTAATACCTGGACTTAAAGCAGGTGCTTCAGAGCTAATAGTCTTACACTGCCTTTCAGTTTCTGACAGTATTACATTACCTGAGCATCTGTTGAGAGCTGATCCTGGTGGTTAAGAGCGGCAGCAGGATGTGGACAGGGAGCATGCTGATCCACTCATGGGAATATGTATGTGTATTACGTTTAACACTCTAAGACACATGTGAACATAGATTTTAGCATGTGCCCAAAATAGAATGCTAAACCTGTCAAATCTGTGCACCAAAAGGGATTTGTATTTTATGGGAAACACATCAGAATGATTTTGTTGTGATTTAAATAAATTTTCTTGCAGTGACCTTGGAAAATGATAAGGTACGTTATTTTATTTTTCTCACAATGCTTTATGTATTAGAGCTTTGCAACTTAAACCTAAAGTAGTGCTTAATTGTAGAGTAGATGTAATATGAAAACTGGTATAAAAAAAAAAACAAAGCGGTTGATATTCTAATTGGCTGGGGATTGAAACCTCCCTTTTAAAGTAACCACTAAGAAACACTGTTTTTTTTTTTTTTTTTTACAATTTAAAAATCTTTAATTGAGTTGTACAAATCTATTATATTTAATAGCAAAAGTCATAGGAAATAAAGTTAACAGTCTAAGAGATTTACTCACTGGTTAAGTGATTATGACATTTGAACAAATGGTCAAGAAATATTCCATGCTCTGGTGTGACTTTTTCATCATTTACTGATGAGAAATTTTTTTCTGTACTGTGCTACATTAGTCGAGAACCCAGATGTGTATCCTGTTCAGAAGCTGTCATGGCAAACAGACTGGACTTTCAAACCACCCTTGGTACTTTTCCAAAAAAACAACCTCGATGGTTTAGAACAAAAACATGGTTATTTGGCAGAAACTTATCTCCCTACCCAACTGTTATTTGTGTGTGCCAAAACTGAGTTTTTGTCTCATCCAGATCGTCCTGTCTATAGAACACTTTATTGCTTTAGCATTGTGTGAGCATTGCAAGTCAAAATGTTTAGATGTTTTTGTCACTGTGGCAGAGGACAATTGAAGCATCCTTAATTTTAGCCCAGTTCTTCATTCATATGGTTACTGTTCTCATTTCTTTTGTCTAACCAACAAAATATAGTATGTGTAAAAAACTGGTGATAGAATTTAACTTCAGGAGTGACTGCCAAGATTTAACAACATTGCACACATACTGCCAAGGAAATTGAAACAATTACTTGCTTTTACAATAAAACTTCAAAGTTACAGCATAGGCTACTGCTAAAAAAAACAAAAGAATATTTGTGGGTGGCCCGTAAGTAAAAGGTTTTTTTTTTCACAACTTTACTGGTCCTTGTCCTCAACATTAACCTCCTGGACTCCGTGGTCATCCTCCTGGCCTCTATGACCATCTTCATGGACTCCATTACCATATTCCTGGACTCCGTCGCCATCTTCCTGGCCTCCCTCGCCATCCTCCTGGCCTCCATTGTCATCCTCCTGGACTCCATCGTCATCCTCCTGGCCTACATGACCATCTTCCTGGACTCCATCTCCATCCTCTTGGCCTCCATCTTCATCCTCCTGGTCTCCATCGTCATCCTCCTGGCCTCCATCGCATTCTTCCTGGCCTCCCTCGCCATCCTCCTGGCCTCTATGAACATCTTCCTGGACTCCATGACCATCCTCCTGGACTCCAATGCCATCTTCCTGGCCTCCCTTGCCATCCTCCTGGCCTCCATCGTCATCCTCCTGGCCTCCATCGTCATCCTCCTGGACTCCATTGTCATCCTCCTGGACTTCATCGTCATCCTTCTGGCCTCCATGACCATCTTCCTGGACTCCATCTCCATCCTCTTGGCCTCCATCTTCATCCTCCTGGCCTCCATGACCATCTTCCTGGCCTCCATGACCATCTTCCTGGACTCCATCGCCATCCTCCTGGCCTCCATTGTCACCCTCCTGGGCTCCATTGCCATCCTTCTGTCCTCCATCTCCTTCCTACTGTCCTCCATCTTCATCCTCCTGGCCTCAATTACCATCTTACTTGACTCCATCGCCATCCTCCTGGCCTCCATGACCATCTTCCTGGACTCCATCACCATCCTCTTGGCCTCCATCTTCATCCTCCTGGCCTCCATCGTCATCCTCCTGGCCTCCATCGTCATCCTCCTGGCCTCCATGACCATCTCCCTTGCCTCCATCGTCATCCTCCTGGCCTCCATGACCATCATTCTGGCCTCCATGACCATCTTCCTGGACTACATCACCATCCTCCTGGCCTCCATCGTCATCCTCCTGGCCTCTATGACCATCTTCCTTGACTCCATGACCATCCTCCTGGACTGCGTCGTCATCCTCCTGGCCTCTATGACCATCTTCATGGACTCCTTTACCATAATCCTGGACTCGGTCGCCATCTTCCTGGCCTCCATCGTCACCCTCCTGGCCTCCATCGTCATTGTTAGAGTACCTTATATGTGTGCTGCATTTCAAAGACTGATCAATTCTGCAATGTTTGGGAGCCTTATTTGAACTATGCAGAGTATAGTGTCTTATTATTATTATTATTAGTATCATTATTATTTTTAGCATTATCATCACTAATGAGGAACATCGATGGATATTGTTGCTTATAAACTAAAACTAAACGCTATTATTGTTAACTTGAAAATAATGACTATGACCTGGATGACTGAGAATCTTAACCAGCAAAAAGTCTGGTGGATTGCTTTTTTAATTTTTTTTGGAATAACATGAAAAGAAGAAAAATATTGTTAAGAAAGAGAAAAAAAGAAAGCAGTTCATTGTGGAGATGGTGTTTTCCGGATGATTTTCAGTGTTTGTTCTTTGGCCAACCTAGCATTTAGCTTGCAGTCTAAAGAGCTCTTTTTTTGGCTGCCCTGAGCACCTTCTCCCCATGTATGTCTCTCCACTGGGTTTGAGCAAACTGCATTCATTGTATGACTTTCAACATAGTTTTTTTTTTTTTTTTTTTTTTTTTTTATTTACAGTGTGTATGAAGTGAGTGATAAGTTGCTGTTGTGACAGCAGATTCTCCTTCCTGAGCCGCCCATTAATGCAGCTCCTTCAAAGCTTCCATGAACCTCTGGGCTGCTTCTAGGATTAATGCTCTTTTTGCTCTCCCTCTCAGTGTCTGGATTCAAATATCAGCTGTGCTGCCATCTACCTCTCTGTTTATAGATATCAGAGCTTGGCCTGTTTCCGGTGTATTCCTGTTTCTTTTACTGTGACTGGCAGAACTGCTGAGAGCTGGTCTACCTGGCTGTGTATTTTCTGGGCAGGGCCGTCTATGGTGCTAGTTTACGGTTTCCTTTTGTATCTCTGCTTCTTTCTGTATCTTTGCTTCTGTCTCCTTGAACCTCACTCGTCCTCGGCAGATGGCTGCTCACACTCAGCCCGGTTCTGCTGGAGATTTCTTTCTGTTAAAAGTTTAAAGTTTTCATCATCACTGTTGCTACATGCATGTTTCTGTGAGGGATTGCTGAAGAATCAATGACAAAGTGCAAGTAAATGTCTGCAGGCTCATCCAGGAGGAACATGTCTTGACTGGATGCATCTAATGGTTTTCCAAACTAATCTGACAGTATTGTCTCTGTAAAGAGATGTGAGCTAACGTATTTTGAATTGGTGCTACATAAACTGATTTGAGTTAAAAAGATGGCTCTATCATGAAAGGTTTCCCACTGTGTATTTAGTGATGGATTTAACAGTGATCTATAAACTGCTCAAAACTGGAATTGATTTTATGACTTTTTAATTTCAATTCAGTTTATTTATATAGCACCATTTCACAACACCAGTTAGCTCACATCAATTTATAGTGATAGTTTTAACAGTTCAAGTCAGTTTGGTAAAAAAGTTTCTATTTCAGGAAAACCATGCATTGAGTGATTGACTTGCAGAACACGATTCTTATGGGTGAGATTGTGGCAAGAATATTCGTAAAAGACAAAAATGATAAATATGATTTTACTTACATTTCTATGTTGAGAAACCAATTAATGTTCAACTTCTAAAAAGTAAAATGACCAGAAGGTAATTTTAATAAAATAAAGAACTGTTGGTTAAAATAAGAATTGTTTTAGAAATTGCTCCCAAGCTTCAATTATATGAATGACCAAAGTAGGAAAATTAGATAACTATGTAGATAAATAATGAAATAATTAAATGTGAATGTCCCATTAAATAACTTTCATACAATTTATATTGTTAACATATTAAATATTTAAACATACTACCACATTATGAAAAACAGGATTTAAATATATAATATCTAAATAAATAACTAAATATACAATTTGAATGATTAAATCAAGTAATTATTTATATTTCCTTTTTAGATTAATTAAAATTACATAGTTTTTTTGGTCTGTACTTATGTTTTCATGAACTCCATGAATCACTGTCAATATGAAATAATTTTCTGAAGTTACAAAGTGGAAGAGGGCCAAGTCAATTACTTTGCCAATTAAATAACACCAAAAAACACAAAGTAAAATACAAAAAATAAAAACAATATAAATCAAACACTTGTCCTGATAGTGTTTTCAAACTCCTTTTTGGATAAGACAATAATTTAGCACAGGGCATGATGAATAACATTCTTGCATGTCATTGCCATCTGCTGATAGCACTTAACTCATGCGTCTATCAACTTGAAGCTTTTGCAAATTTATTTTGTCTTCTTCACTCCACAACTTTGCTGGGGGAATTACTTCCTTTAGTTTTGGCATACCAAAGTGTAAAAAACAGAAAAAAGAAGTTAGAAGGCAACAGGTTGCCATCATTTAATTGGTCTTTGTATGCAACCAGAGTGAGCTACTGACATAGAAATTTGAAAAGCCATAGTATCTTACTGCCCTCCTTTAAACTCAGTAATGGAGCTAAAGCTGCTCTGTTTTGATATGGTAGTGAGCTTGTTAGATTAGGTTAAATAAAAAAAAAAAAGCTGAAATTGCTCATCCTTAGTAGATTGAGTAATTTCTTTAAGTCATTTATTTAAGCATTTTCAAGACATCGAAAGAAAATTCAGTGGATGCGTTATAACTTCCCAACAACATTCACTCTAGCAACAGGCCACAGTGGCTCATTCATTGTAAAAACATGTATGTTTCCTTTTGTCCGGTCGACCTTGTTCATACTCATAGCACAAGCAACCGGCACCAGAAGCAATTGCACTAGAGCTAATGTCAGGTGTAAATACACCATTCATTGGGAATAGTTCCGGTAAAAAAGAAAACAAAAACAGCTGTCTTTTGGGCCCTAGCACTGGGTTTTGTGCAATCATGTGTAAGGGTAGTGTGTCCCAATAAATTTTAGAGCTAGGGGTAAGTGCCCTTGAACCCTTCACACCAAGGGTGGTGTTCGACTATGGAAAAGAACTGCACAAATGTAGATATATTTCTATATTTATATTATTAACCACGGATGACACATAGGTTAACACGTCACTGAAATGTACAGGCAATGTATTACCGCCATCTACTTTGCTGTTTTGCAACTTGTGGTCAATGTCAATGTCAAATTTATTTATATAGCACTTTAAAAACAGGTATAAAACTGCACCAAAGTGCTGTACAGGACTAACAATAGTACTAATTAATAAAAACAGATTTTCAAAACACTTCAAGTAAATGCCAAAGAATAAAAATGAGTTTTAAGAAGCGATTTAAAATGATCCAGGCTGTGGGCAGATTTAATTTAAAAAGGTAAATTGTTCCATAAAATTGGAGCAACAACAGAAAAAGCCCGATCTCCTTTCCTCTTAAGTCGGGTCCGAGGGACTGTCAGTAATAGCTGATTATTTGATCGTAAGCTTCTGGATACAGAGTGAAATTTTAAAAGGTCCCGAAGATAGGGAGGAGCTAATCCATTTAAAACCTTATAAGTTAATAAAAGAATCTTAAAATCTATTGGATAAAAGACGGGCAGCCAATATAAAAAGGCCAGTATGGGCCTTATATGGTCACGCTTCCTGGTTCCTGTGGTGTCCCATATCTTCACCTGCACTTCCTTCATTAAGTGGACTTCACTCTGGAGGGAACTCGCTGGAGTGTTCTCAGAGCCAAGTAACAGAAATGGGATGCAATAATTCCTGCAGCCACTTTGTCTAATCTACCCCACGGTGAAACAGACCCACAGCATGATGTCGCCACCACCATACTTGATTCTTAATACAGTGTTCTTAAAGCAACAACTCAATGGGATTGAACAGCTAAACAGTAGTCTCTTTTATGAAACTGTTCTCCAAATGGCAATTGGGTTGTAAATCTGAGAAACTGCAAATGTCAGTTATGCTCACCAACATCTACACTTACCTATTCTTGTTCCCTGGTCCCTTTAGTATATTAAGATGTAAAATTCGCTTTGGTTTGGAGGATAATTATACGGTAATTATAATGATTAACATCTAAAAGCAGGATAAATCAGACAGGTTGCAGACTTATTTCTAAAGATCCATACAAACTTCCTTTGAGAATGATGGTTCAGGTCAGTTAACTGAAACTTGGACACAATCAGGTATAGCAATAAGTGAATCGATCCCAAACCCACATAAAAAAATATTTTGAAACAGATAAAGCAAGGTAACATAAACTTTTCAGAATGGTCCAAATTCCTCCTTGTTGACAACCTTGTCCCTACCAGAAAACCAACAAATGTGCATTCCATCAATACTGCTATGAATAGTCTAATATCAATAGAGGAAAATTACAATAAAGTGTGCTTGATGTACAATTTGCTTACTGGGCATTAAAAAAAAAAGTTAGAAGGTGAATTCTATTCAAACTGTATTTATATAAATATTTTTTTTACCTTTTTACCAAACTCCCATTTAACTTGTTTGTCACATTAGAGAAAATCAACAACAAAAAAAGCACTAAAACCCTCAATGGTCTTGCAGAAAATCACTGTTAAGATTATTCAGCTTCAACTACAAATATTGAAATCCCCTCTGTTGTCTATGCATTTGATCAAAAGGGCCTTCTTAACTCAGAGAATGCATTGCTTCTCTTCATCAACTGTAATCATTTTGTTCATCTATATTAGTGCCGGTATGTGCAAGCCTCAAATCCCCAGAGTTGTATTATTTACATGTACAAGAAAAATCATTGTACTTGAATTACAGTCACCCTTGCATGGCACTTTTACTGTTATCTAAGGTTTTTATATTTTCAGCCTCTAGATGGCGGCATTAGACCTGTATATGCCCTAAATTTCTACTTTCAAATTCTCATATTCTGAGGGCTGATTTTCTGAAACACAATGTAAATTGCAAAAAAGTAATTACTAGATAATGTAAAGGAAAGCTCTATGCTCTCTCTCCACATTTTTTTCTTGAGAAGAGATCACTAGGAGCAAACACTTTAAATACCACTTTATAAGGTTTATGTAATAAATTACCATGAGACAAGACAACAGATTTTGAAAGAAATTGTAATCTTACTCAAAACAGAACTCAGGTTACGGATAGCAGCGGTTACCACCGGGCTTATTCAGAAAGTTGACCCAGAATACCAAATAAAGAAGAATTTTATACGCACAGCCGGCCACATCATCACATCATTGCATCATATAAGTTTGTACATGAGGAGACATCACTGGCTTCAATCATATCAAAAATATTATAAAGTGTTCTATATCATGGACATTCTGAATGCAGAGTGTCCACTCTGCATTCCACTCTGTCTGTGCTCACATTTCATTCCCAAGCCTAACAATAAACTTGTTAAACTAAATAAAAAGTTATGAAAAACCTTTGAGTTACTCAGAATCTACTGGTCCTCTTGTGGATGTTTAAAATTTAACTCAAAACTTCCTCCAGAGGGTTTTTTTCATCAGCTTTTTCTACCACTCTGTGGTATTTTGCAACATCTGGCCCCTATTATGTATTGATATTGGCTAAGATCAATACAAGGGATGTCATCTTACACAATGTCATTGATTTTTTTTTCTTCTTTTATTTAAGTCTTATTGCCGTAACTATCTGATAATTTTACACCTTCCAACTTTCATCTACCTTTATTTCTTTTTATTTATGATCCTTATCTGTCCTGTTTGAGTTTACATGTTGATGTCCAGTGTTCTTCTTTTGTAATGGAAGTGTTATGCAACTGATATAAAAGATGATGCTGCCCTGGATGAAAATGACCTAACATGATAATACCTCCACCCTCCTTCCAACCCCTCTACTAGCATTGCTTTGAAGGGGGCTCTTTGCGGGAAATTCGAGCACACAATCCTATCTGCTCACATCTCAGGTTTCCCAGTGGCATCGAGCTCTGATGTGAGACCATGCTTGCTCATCAGCCTAACCTTCAGATTTGCTTTTCTCCTCCACCACCTCCCACAGCAATCTCATCCTCCCCCCTCTGACTAGGACTCTCATCTTCTGCTTCTTTCTCTGACTGTTTTTCCTTCTCCATCTTTGTCCACCTTACACTTGCATTGATCCAGTGTTTTAGCTTACATCAATGCAAGAGAAAATCCATTTGATAAAGTGATGTTAAGCTATCATTATTTATAATATATTTATTTTATGAGTTTTTTTCTCAATTCTTTACACACAAAAACTGGTTCTTAAGGCACAGAGACTGCAGCATACAACCAATGTACCAACCCCATTAAACATAACTTTTTATAAATTGTTTTAAATCAGGACTTTATTATGGCTGCGCAGTGGGTAGCACTGCTGCCTTGCAGCAAGAAGGTTCTGGGTTCGATTCCTGGCCTGGGGTCTTTCTGCATGGAGTTGGCATGTTCTCCCTGAGCATGCATGGGTTCTCTCTGGGCACTCCAGCTTCCTCCCACAGTCCAAAAACATGACTGTTAGGTTGATTGGCTTCTCTAAATTGTCCTTAGGTGTGAGTGTGTGCATGTTTGTGTGCTGCATTTCAAAGACTGATCAATTGTTTGTCTCTGTGTTGCCCTGTGATGGACTGGCGACCTTTCCGGGGTGTACCCTGCCTGTCCCCCATTGACTGCTGGAGATAGGCACCAGTGACCTGAATTCGGACAAGTGTGTAGGAAAATGGATGTTTGGACTTTATATTTCACTTTAATCTATTGTGAAAACTTTCATAAACTCTCTACTATTGCAAAGACCCTTATTGGCCTCAGCTATGAAAGTCCACTTTGGTTATTTTCCACCAAATCATTGTTTTTATTTATTATTCAGCCCCCAACACTGGGTTATTGCTGTTGAAGAGTCTCTGTAGTCTTAAACGGTTTGCATTTCATTTGGAAATTTTTTAATTTGTTATATTTTTGAAACAAGAAATGACTAGAGTAGGGTAATAGGAAATAACTTCTTTTCTGGTTTGGATTATAATGCAACAGTGAACTTTTTGATTATAAGCATAAGGAAAAAATCTAAACAGCTACAAACAATCCATATTAGCCACAAGTGCTCATAGTTTGCGTTGTTCCATAATTGTAATGTGGTTTAATGAGGGGTCAAAATTCACTATAAGCTACAGAAGCAATGGCAATAATCTAATAATTAACCTGATATATTGCCAGTAGAATTTAAGCCCTCTTGATTTGAAACTTATCAGCACGTGTACATAATGGCCCCTACGGTAAAAAATGTTTTTATTTACTATTACCATAGATAACTCCTCATGTTTGAGCAATAATAATCTTTGTCCTAGGGTCCATTTTAAAAACTCCAAGTTTCTAAACTTGAAATCAGGGAAAGTTTTCAGTTTCATAAAGAGTTTCATCAACCTCTGTTTCAGTCATCGTAGTAACATTCTTCCCAGAGCTAACCTGGTAAGGGGCAGGTTTTTGTTCAGTAAATTCAGAGTGTCTTCTGTCTCTGCTCCCCTTAAAGCCAACCACTTTGATTCTATTTCCTGATTTAGTCAGGAGATTTTGTTGTAGTTTGTGCATACAATAAAAAAAAATCATTCACTAAGTCCATTAAAACACAAACATTGCATGTCAGTTTGACAATGATGTTTTTAAAGAATGATTGCCATTGATTCACATGTATAACTTTCATATTTAGTAAATTAGATTTATGAGCACTACCATTTCACCTTGCAATCCATCACATCCGCAACCCTAATTCCATCCTCACATTGGCAGCATTACTTAAACTTATTTAACAGAACTTGATATCAGTGAGAGAACATTGGTGTGTGTAAAAACAGCTTTGTAGAAAATAAAACTGCACAGTCAAACGGCACCACTCCCATAGAATGGCTTCAGGTAGGCTTATTATGGCTGATAATATGTAGTTTACCACTATAATGGCCGTGTCCACAACCTTAAGTTTTATTTACTACATAATTTATAGTTTTTATCTACTTAATTTAAAATTTACCCATAGAAAAAAAAGAAACAACTATGGTTTAAAGTTTTGCTTCGAATAAATTACACGTTTCAATCACTAATCAAAATGTCAATGGGATATGGGTTTCTTGTTTTTTTTGGTTTGTAAAATGCAGATCTTTTTTTCCTTTATGTTTTTTTGCAATACATGAAGAACTACTGAAATGATTTTCAGATTACACTAAATAGATTAATTCATTTCGCAGGAAAAAGGGCCTACCTTTGTGTTAGGATAAGGATTCATTCAGTGGTACTAACCTACTGAGCCTACTGGGAGGTAAGAGGCACAATCTTAAGCTATTCTATGAGACTGATAACTCGCTTATAATGGGAATTTAATGGAATAATAACATCTTAAGTGGCTAAAAACAGACAGTATTACTGTTGGATGAAAGACAGAATCAACATGGGGAGTAACCCCATAAGATGATGTACAGGTCCCACCTGTACATCATATACAGTATGTGCATATATGTATTAGTTTGACTGAATATATATTTCTGATACCTGAAAAAAAAACAGTTCCTTATCAAAATGACCTTTTCAAACAAAATGACATTCTTCATATCTAGAACAAATGCTCTCGAGAAATTAATTTCAGATCTCCTTACTCCTGTTGTTACTGGTCAGCATTTGTACAATTATGACTGTGAAGAAATGTATATCAGATATCCTTAATATTCAGTTAAGCTGATAAATTTCAAAAAGGCCATTTAAAATATGTTAACATTTCTAGATATATTGAACTTAATTTTTACTAGTAATTTTTTGTACTTTCTGTGTCATGATTTTATCCAAAGATCTGACTCACATGCAGAAAACCAAACAGAGAAAACAGGGAAAGGTTTAACAGGTATATTGTGAGTTGGTAGAGAGGAGTCCAGTGCTGCTCTGAACACTGGCGAACCGGGACTGAAAAGCGAAGGGGAAGATTCTGCGGTTAGTTCAGGCTCAGTGGGAAATTTGTGTCTTTGACTTGTAAAAGAGAATAAAGGCAACAGGACTCACATTTCCAAAAAAAAAAAGGTGTCTTTCTTTGAATCCAGTCGGTGTTCCAGTAATAGACTTGTTCGTTGGAGGGAGGACAGGGTTAACCAGGTTGAGGTGTTTCCTTGAGGAATGGAGGAGCTGACTGCCACTTAGATTTCCTGCAGTACTTGAACGGTTTCTTGTGGAGATAAATCCCCTGCTCAGAGAGAAGGCCAAACAATCCTTCGGGAAAAGTTGATCCAAACCACCACTTTGAATCCTAGGCTCAGTTTGACGCTAAGAGAATCCTTCCAGGGGGGAGAAGGTCCAAAACATCCAGTTTGCA
>NW_015151101.1:479174-492527 GCF_000732505.1 Cyprinodon variegatus
GTTGACGCAGTTGTTTCCAGCCTCTACTAAGGTTCTCTCCTATATATATTATATCCATAAACCTTCATATCAATTTATTATCTTATTATTACATGGCAAAATATCAGAAATTTTATGTACTTCTTGTCTTATATAATTGATGTTTATTTGTGTTTTCTTAATCTTTTCTTTGGCAGTGCAAAGCCTAGTAAAATAGTTAGTTTATGATATTGTGTTGGTGTGGCTAATCTCAGAACTGTCCATCTCTGGAGAGTGCTCTTTCTAGAGTGAATAATTAATGTATTATGGCTTACAAAATGTAAGATCCTCTCACTTCATACAGCTTTTAATTTTGGCATCAGCTCTTTTCTCGTTTGTCTTACAGCCTATTCAATCTTCAGGATGTTTTAGTTTCATTTAAACTTTTAGCTCTCTGTAACACCAGTGACTTATTCTTGAAGCTGAAGAATTTCACCAAAATTTGTCTACTTTTGTCGCTGAAATCAAACCTGCCTGTAGGGTGTGTTTCCAGTTCAATGTCTTTTGAAAACTGTAACTTCTCCTTAATGATTTGCTTGACTTTCCCAAGTTTTTTCTGGTGATTCCATTACTCAGTTCAATTTAATTCAGTTTATTTATATAGCGCCTATTCACAACACATTTAATCTCAAAGCACTTCACAGTTGATCAGATCATATAGTCAAAGTGATTCAAAGTTCTCTATCTAAGGGAAATCAATTGATAGCATTGACTAACTGACTGGAATGCAAACAGTCACACATAGCATGCTTGTAGCGACAGTGGAGAGGAAAAACTCCCTTTTATCAGAAGAAAACCTCCAGCAGAACCAGGCTCAGTGTGAGCAGCCATCTGCCGAGGCAGACTAGGGTTCAAGGAGACAGAAGCAGAGACACAAAAAGCAACTGTAAAAGGCGGCCCTGTCTAGGAAACACACAGCCAGGTAGACGAGCTTTGAGCCAACTCGCATGTCAGAGGATGAAGCGAGCACATCCAGTTAGTCACAGTCAGAGAAACAACACTACACTGAAAAAAAGGCAGATCTCGAACATCTATAAACAAAGGTGTTGATGGCAGCAGCACAACTGTTTTTTTTCTCTCCAGTATGGTGTCACAGCCAAACAGGAACAGAGGAGGCAAAGCTACTATGAGAAAAAGCAGAGAGAGCATAACATTGGAAATTAAACTAACAGATTATGCAGAGTGGGAGAACAAAATGAAGCAAACTCCCTCAAAAATGAAACATGTCCTTTGATTGCCCTACCAGATATTGTAATTATTCTAAGAATCATGCTGACATATCCAAAGGTTAAGTTGGAGGCGGCAGGCAGGCGACAGAAACAAAATCAATGTGCGGAGATCAGAGGCCCGGAGGATATCCAAAATGGGCACGGTAGAATATGGGAAATCATGCAGGCAAGAAAGCAATGTTAAAAAATTTATCTTTACTAGGGTTTTGGTAATCTGGCACTGTTTTCCAGCCAGAGAGCACAATATAAAGCAAGATGAACAATTGTTCTTTATTCTAGACTTTGCTTCTGTGGCATGTTTAGATTTGACCTAAAGTCTTTTATTAAAAACATTTCTTTAGGAGTTGAAATTCTGCTGCGGGAATTTCTCCAGCCCAGACTCAGCAGGAGCAGCACTAGACTCCAGGATCTGACCCTAAAGCCAAGTCTGGGGTTCGAGCTTATTAGTGAATATCTGGTGGTCTGGCTGCTGCTCTAAGCCTGAAAGAGGGATGCAAAGTTATCCCTTAGTTCTTCGTGATTTGAAAGGGTGCATGAGGACTTGTACCAAGACAATTAAACAGCAGTCAGAGGCAGAGGCCTAAGCAAACTGATTCTTATCCATGATGTGGAAAATGACAGTGATACCTGGAGGAGCATGAATGGGAGGAATGGACCTCCCTTTCCAAACCCAAGTGCTCTTTGATTATTGGATTTCTGCATGTCATAATAATGAACACCATGGTCAAGCAGCAGGGTGTTTATCAGTACACTTGGAATTAGGACACATCATGGAGGAGGTAGAGTATCGATTTTGTTGCTCTATATTCTAACCTTCGGCTGCATGTCTTGGTCAATCAGGTGAAGAGAGGGGCCTAACTGGTGGTGAGTTGAAAATACTGAGTGAAGGGCTCGTTATACTCCCGCAGCTGTGTGTCGCAGTGAGCCTTTTCGCAGGTATTTTTGATTTATGCCCAATACTGAAGCGTGGTCTGCACTATGTTTTATTTCACACCACCACGCAAGAAGGACAATTAAAGACTAGCTGTGGGTCTAGATACGGCCGAGGCAGTGAAGAAGTGGGGGCAAGTTTGTGCAACAACGGAGGGACATGAGGGCGAAAAAAAACTGAGATCCAGATGGAAAAAGGCTCCCAGCATTCTCACGGACCTTGCTCTTCCAGCTGGTCCAACTTCACAAGTCATTTTCCACAATAGCGGCCATACAAACAAAACACGTTGGTAAGTTACCAAACAGGAAATACTTATAATGTAGAGAGAATGTACATTTGAACAATCAGAGGCCTCCTGTCTGCGGTCACCTACAATTTTGGATAGGTACACCAGAGTGTCTGTGGAAGGGGTGGGGGCACGTTTGCATTCACTGAGACACACATGCAGACGAATTGGTTTCTGAGTATAAATCAGCATTGAGAAGGAAGTAGAACAGATTTGGAAGGCTAAACTGAGTGATTAGGGTCTACTGGCAATGTCTGCCACAGCCCTCTGTGAAGAATGTGTTTAACTCCCACCTCTAGTAATGCTTCTCTCAGGTTCACTGGGATATTGAGTTTTACTGGATCATGTTCTATGCCTGGCTGGCTCTTTACTCAAAAGGCGCCAAAGAGGTACTGTGAGATCAAGCATACCACTGCACAAGCTGTTTTTGAGGCAAAAATTAGAGCATGGAAGAAGAGACAATAAAGAGAGACTATTAGCTGGCCTCAAAATGATTCTAGAAAACCGATGGACACCTATTGATGGGGTAGCAGTGATTTGCTAACACTGTTTCTAGGGAGTTGTGGCGCTTGGCTGAGGACTTTGTTGGATAGTCACCCAAGCCAGTCACCAAAGTTGTCAAAAACTCCACAGAGACTAGGTTTCGGGGTGGGTACGAGCCACTCTGAGTACCTCAGGTCTCTAGAGGTTGTTGAGCTGTTGTAGTTGACATGTTTCTTCAACATCGCGAGGCAGTCAGGAGCAGTGTGTCTGGACTGGGAGACTTGAGAGGTGATTGCCCTTCCTGACAAGAGGGCATTCCTGCAGGGTAACCCTGGATAAGCTCTACATGCTCTGTTGGGTGGTTGTGTTACTTTCTGAAGGACTGGTGTGGACATGTCCCCACCAACTTTGACATGGAACAGTCCCCACCAATGATTTCCGCTTTTTTTCCCCCTTTCCACTTATTTACTTTAGCCAACAGTAACTGGGGTTAGGTGCAGCTCTCTGTGTTCAGAGCGTTTTAAGTCAGTTTTTTTCCTCACTCTCCCGCTGCTCTTGAGTCCCAAATCTCTGTGAGATATCATTGGATCACTTTAAACAATATTATGTCACTTTGGGACATAATATTGTTTGGGGTCGCTAGTCCCTGCATACAAAGTAGCTATGTGGTTGGCAGATACTTCGATATATGTTTAAGTAAAATTCAGGAGACAGGTTGGTAAAAAAAAATTTGACATGCCACAGAAAAATCCATTTGTTACACATACGGAGCTTTTTTCAGCTAAAAATGGCAAAAGAGTGTACAGTTATATAGGTTAAAAAAGCTGGGCATCTCAGAGGACCATTACAGATAATGTTTTCTTATTGAACAGAGAATCAGACATCAGAGCTTCTATATATCTTAAAATCTTTTCTTGAAAGTTTCTCTGGCATCATTATATTGGTAGACAGGTTCATAAATCTGTTTTTAAGCAGAGCAGGAACATAATTAGCAACAGCTACTGATTTAAAGGTGAAACAGATTTACTGGGATATGAAACATGCAATAAAGTATATCTCCAAGTTTACTAAAAAAAATATGGTATGCTATAATAAAATTCATATCATATCTTTTTGTCTTTTGTAGTTCAGCAAGACTGAAAAATAGCTGTGCCAGCAACCCAGAGAGAGCCAGATTCACAGGAAACGGCTTTAAAATTGAAATATAAGAAACTTGTAAGAATTAAAGCACAAATAATAAAATCAGTGTATAAATGATTTTTGAAATATAGGGTTCAATATGTAGACTTTGGCTTTCAATGACATATGGGACAAATTTCTAAATTTGTTTTTGCTGCTTGTGAAGGAGGATAATAACTGATGCAGCTTAAAGGGAAGCCATGCATGGATGGATGGATGGATGGATGGATGGAATTAAAGATGTGTTCATACTAGGAATGCATGATATATTGATGTTGGCATCCATAATCGGCTGTTATTCATCTTTTTTTTATACATGAATGTTTTTGAGCCCTTTATAAATAATGCACTAAAGGCAGGCATCTGTCTATAACTATAAATATCAGTATATTGTGGTACTCTTGTGTTCTTAACAATAGGAAAGCATTCAATTAATATATGTTTGAGCTCATTTTTAGAAATAAAAAAAAACACCATTAAAGCGTTCAGGTTGAGAGGCTGTAGGTCCATCAGCCACTATCATTAAAGTGTCCCAACCAACTTTTATTACAAAGTTACACCCTTGGCTTGAGGGTCACAGGTTCTGTTCATAACTTTCATCGACAGGATTTCAAATTCAGCCAGGGACCAAAAGGGCTTGGTTTGGAGACCAGAAGATTTCTAACCTGCTTTTAGCAGAGGAGGTGGTCTCCCTCCTACCAAGACCCACAACATCAGCTAGTGATGACAGATTGGTGCAAAGCTGCTAGAATGAAGTCTGATCACTAAAAAGTACCCTGATGAGGCAACCTCTTCTGAGCTCCCATTGTTGCTTTGCCACTAACAAACACTCAAAAGTGTTCATTGTCCATCTCACTAATTTCAAAACTGTAGAGTAAGTGACATAAATTTACATAGAATCAGCCTTTATATTCTTCATAACAGTATCATAGGACAGGAGTGTACAACTTCATAGGTAAACTAAGAGGAAGTATTTAAGCTACTGGCACAGGAATGGCAATATTTTAAGCAGCTATGTCTCTAACTACATTTCATGGTTTCTTTAAGGCAATACACTTACATGACAGAGAACAAGGCAGTGTCTAAACTGTGTGACTAAAGGACATCAAGTGGGGTCAGAGGTTACCCCTTTTTTGCAACTAGTTTAAGTTTGATCATTTTTGTAAGTTACACTTGATGGAGTTAAATTTACCCAAAGTTTAAAGACGTTACTTAATTTAAAGGAAAGAGTATCGTTAAGGTTTGTGTAGGATATTCTACTATTCCAGAAGTTTCCTTACGTCAAAAAGACCAATTTGTACAGTAACTGTTTCCCCTCTGATTATGTTTTTTGTAACGTTAAACGCCTCACTCTTTTCCCACTGTTGTTTTGTTCTCAACCTGTCTCTTGTACATGGAAAAGAATGCACAATCTATTTCCTCCCATCGGTTTGATTTAAGGCTCTGAAGCATTTACTCCATGCTTACAAATCGAAAACAATCCAATTAATTAATTGCAATGGAAATAATGCAGAACATAACATATGAGAAATGTTTTTTTCTGGAATTAGTTCATAAAATGTAAAAACGATTGAAAATACAAATCACAAATATTCTTTGAGAAAAAGAAAGAAGTTTATTCCCATAAACTGGATAATCTTTACTGCATTTTAACAGCTTATTTTGGGCAGACAGTGGAACGTTTTATAAATATTATGATAAAGTAGCTCAGATTGTACAAGACCAGGTTGTGCAATCACTTTTAAACAAGACTTGGACAGGCAGCAGAGAAACCACAATGACCTCCTTTGCTCCCATCAAATTACCCCCCGCCATTGCTTAGGTCATTACTTCTAAAAGTTGATAATCATCTCCTTCATTTCATCTACATTGAGTACCAGGTTGTTGACAATTGACCGGGCAACCAGCTGTTTGATCACCTTTATTCCTATGATTAAGGGCCCTAACTATAGAATAATCTTACAATTTAGTGTCCAAGGTTTCTATTGTGGTTCTGTTGTTGTGATTGTAGTATAATCACCAGAGGACTAAACACACAAACTTGAGGGATCTAGTCATCTGTATAATGACATCAAATATGTTTGTTTTTGTTTTTTTTATGTGAACTGATTAACTCCCCCTGCAGCAGTACAAAAAGATAATCTCAAAAGTTCAGAATCAAGAGACAGGAAGCATTGTTAAGCCCAAACAAGGACTTTGTAGTCAATTATGACATGCATACAGAAAGTTCTTGGTGCACAATATATATTTAATTGCTGGAAGTAAAAAAAAAAAAGAAAGAAAGAAAGAAACAGACTTTCTTTCCATTTAGAAAGCTTTTAAGTTTAAAGTCAAGTGCTTTTTTTTTGTACCGATTACATGACAAACATCCCTGTGTTTTTATGTTAATGGCTGGTCCATCAACATGTATCTATGACAGATGTTCATGTGTGCATGTTTTGCATGTTACAATGTACGGATTGTTTTCTTAACATCCAGTACATTGTGAGGATTCACTGCTTCGTATGGGGACCATGGCCTGCTTTTTCTAAGGAAAAGGCTTGTTTTAGGGCTAGATTTAGGACCAAGCTGTTTTTGGTTTATTATGTGAAGTAAGCACTTGTAATGGGGAGGGTTAGAGTTCAGATAATGGTCAGAACATAGAAACAAGTGGAAAAATAATAGAAGTCAATGGAAAAGTTTGTATGTGTAGGTGTGTGTGTTTGTTTTTGTGGGTCGGTTAGATTAAATATTTAGACTTTTTTTGCGTGTCATTGTCATACTGAGGACAAATCTAATTTTAAAAGATGTAAGAAAGTTTTGGAGTTTAACAATGCACTGAGGCAAATATGGATTAAAAGTCTACATTAAGTGGCCCAACATAGTCCTGAAACATTACATCACCGCTGGTGGGCTATTATTCATTTCTTGCAGTGTAACTGAAGCACCCACAGATGATGTCATCTAAAACACAGGACTTCTAATCAGAAGTTTTTTGTGTTGCTCCCATACACAATAGGATCATGCAGGGCTATCAACATAACTCTAATATATGGACTGAATACAGTGAACGAAGAGTGAATTTGGCCTCTGCTGAAGAGATTGACTGTTTGATATTCACTGAAGGCTACATCCTAGTGCCTTACATCTCTGTCCCCATACTCTGTGTCTGAAGCTGATTATGGACTACAAGACTGGGACGCAGCTTGTAAGAGTTGTTTCAGATAGTGAATGAGTTGACCACTTTTAACCATTGCAGCTATGATATTAATAACCTTGAAGCTAGGTCAGCTATATAAGCAATCTGTCTTTTCCTGCTGTATGTAAGGTGTTTTTTCCCTTTTATTTTAAGTATTGGTGTACAATGTGATAAACAAGCCTTCAGTTAAATCCCAGTCAATGTTTTGTGATTGATGAAGGTGAGAAAGTGCAGAGAAACGGCAAGAAGGTTGAGATGTACTGATTTTTGGGAGTAAACAAAAATGCATTCTGCTAGGACGTCCTCCTGTCAAGGTTTGTCTGGCTTTAGCTTAAAAGAGTGAGCGAAGGCGGGGCCATTGGGTGGGCAGGGCAGTGCGGAGTTGGTACAGGAGGTGGGGGGTGGGAGGATGACGTGATCCTCTTTTCTCTCAGCCAATAAAACAGAGTGGCCAGTGAGATCCGGATTTATACGTGCCATCAAATTCAATGAGCTAGTGCTTTAATGTTTTCTTTTAATCAACCAAATTGCATTACACAGAGCCCTCTCTGCAAGACTCTATCATACAGAGCAAGGGTAGAGAAGATAGTCTGCAAGAAGCGTGCTTGTGGGAGCAGGAGGGACCAAGGGTATTCCTAGTATACAGAGGAATATTATATAAACCCTCTTTTCCAGGTATGTTTAAGAATTTCTACTCAACACATCCTTGTTCTCCTACATTGAGCAGAGTCGTGGGGCCGGTGTGAATTCAGGGTCAGTCTGGGGACAGACAAGGTGCCCAGACAGAAGACGTCATTCTGGTAATGACTGCCAGTATTGGCTGCTTTAAAGGCAGGACACTCTCCCTTCTGGACGATGTTGAATCTTATCATGAGCTCAAAAGTCAGTTCCTCCTCCTTCTTATCTTATCCCTCTTAGGCAACTTCCTCATCATTCTTTTTCTCCATCCTCACTAAACTCATCAGACTCCCTTCCCCAGTACACCAGGATAGGCCTTTTATCATAAAAACCCAGTTACTTCTCCGTTTCTGAAGGAATTAAACTTCCACAAGGCAGACAAGGAAGGATTGTATATCTGTGTCGTCTAGTGTGGTAATCACTTACCACCACTTCCACCAACTTTCCTAGAGTTCCACTAGAGTTATTGTGTCTTTATTCCTGCTTGGGGTTTTACAGAGCAATGTTTCCTGTATTGTAGCTCCAAGGATTACAATCTACTACTGCTGCCACCCATTCATCCCCAGATAGATGAAACTTCACAGAGAAAAGTGATCCACCAAAGAAGGGCAGCTTTACTGCTCAGCTGCTCCAGCCACAACTCTCAGGCCAGCTGACATTTAACATAATGATCAGTCAGAGTGGCCGGGTGTTTACACACAGGAAAGGTTTCCCGGACTCAATTAGACCACAGTCTTCGCATGGGCTAAAAATGAATCACAATGCACAATAGCATAGTGTAGTTCTTCCATCCATCTAATGGTAAACTGTGAGTGGAGTGACTGGAAGAAAAGCCTCAATCTTAGCAGCAATATTACAGTGGTTTATCCACAAAACTAGAAAAGATGACCACAGCTAGAATCTACTGTACAGTTTATAGTCTGCATTTTAGTTTGAGCAATCAACCATTGTGTGAGTCATTTATGGTATGCTTTAAGGCTAAGGGGTTGCCCAAGTTTTCCAACTGCTGAAACAGCATAGTGGTAACAAGAAGGTGTTTTCTCACTGCTTGTCTTTTTGAAGTCAGGGTCTGGAGTTAATTGCTGTCAGTGATAAGAATCCAGGAAGTCCACTACAATTTTCCCCAAAGCAAAAAAGTAACTTCTAAATATTTTAAATAGTTTATTTGTTCTCATAGTTATTAGCAAAACATCCCACTGGACTCACAACGAGATGACTGGGTGGCTCAGCTGAAAATACGAACTAATTTCCTTCATAGTATATGATGGTTAATAACTCTTTTTGTTTGAATTGTTTTAAGCAAAATCAGTTACATTGAGGAGTCCAACTGAATTGCTGTTTCCCTTTTTGTATTAATGTGTATAAAGCAATTAATGTGTCAAAATGTAGTCACTCTTGAATTTAAGGGTATCTGATGCAAAGCTGCAAAACTGTCTGTGGCTACCAGGAAACGTAGAGATGATCATTTTATCGCAACTACAGTATACTACATTATTTTACACAGCAATAATGAGGTATTTTGCAAACAGGATGACATGAAAGATTGTAACAGGTTCATGTGGACAAAATAGGACAATATTGCATCAGTGTTAGGGGATAAAAGACTCACCATTATTCTATTTTTAAAGTTTAAAATAAAATCGTAATTGTATTTTAAAGAATTGGTAGCAGTGAAAAAGAAACAACCAAGACAGAATTAAACCAGTCTATTTTTGTCTTTCAATGTAAAAGGATAAAGAAATGCCATCTTGAATGGCTAATGTGTCAAAAAATATTAATGATCTCACAGTGCTTTCAAATCATTCATATATTGTCTGTCAAAATTTCAACATTTAATTTTTTTTTCCCAGTACAGAGGAAGCTGCCAAATAATGTGTAAAAGTGAAGCAAAAGCTTCTTTTAAGTTTTGCACACAGAACTTTTTTATTTCATTCATCACATTTATTACTGTTAATCAGAGCAACATCTAAGGAACTACCTAATTCTGTAGAGGCAACGATAAAGCAAGCTTAAAGAACTAACAATCAAATCTTAAACTAAAGGAAATAGCCTAAATTTTGTTGATTTAATATCACAGAACAAACTTCCGCCATTTGGGTGTCTATTTTATTTGTAGTTAGGCATTTGGATACTCAAAAGAATTACAGCTTCTTTGGAGTTTTTAATCAAACCCACATGTCAGCCTGTCCAAAACTGTCACACATTTGGATGCTACAGAGTAATAAATCATCAGCTTTCAGTTTAATAACTTGAAATCAAAACTTTTAAGATTTTGCAATTCTGCTGATTTAAATCACTCACTCTATTAACCTTGAGCTGAAGCAGTTGCTCTCACAATTTTTGCAAAAGATCAGCAGATATCTGCATTGGGATGCTGTTCTACATCAAAAAGAACAGGATCATGCAAAACAACAACATAAACATGGCAGGGGGTTCATGTTGAACTCACCCCTGAGGTCCCTGATGTGTGGATGACTGCAGCTGCAAAGTCACTTTGACTCAGTAAAATCGAGAATCAGGTAACGGGATCAGGCTTCATTAGGTGACTTCAGCCAAGCTGGCAGACAGCCAGGTGTGCTGGACGCGCAAATGGACATTGATTTTTCAAAGAGGCCCCTGAAGCTGTCAGCCAACCAGGCTATAGTGATATCTCGTCTCATGGGGGTAGCCTTTACTTGATGACTGGATGCCCAGACTGGCACTCACCCACAGGCCACCCCATCAGCCTCATGTACCCCTTTGACCCTGCTCCATACCTCCACACTGATGTTAATGAGTCTTGCTCTGAAGTGCAACCAAAACTATAAAACTTAATTTGGGTAAGAGAATAACACATATGGATGTGATGTGGCATGTCAGTGAAATTAAACGTGTTTCTAAATAGGTGATAGTGAAGTCCCATCATTCTTAAAAATATCTTAAAACATACTCAGTTTTCAAAATTACCAGGTTATTGTCTACAGGTTTAACTTAGCTCACTAAATCATGCATTGAAGGATTTGCTTTGATGGTGTCTATCCATCAAGTACTTATTTTTTGTTTACCTAAAAACTGAAAAGTGCCTTGTGCAGCCGCTTTGAGGACAACACATGTGTGTTCAACTTGTCAAACCTTTAACAGATTTTCCCTCCCGGGATGAAGATCTCTACTCTTATGTTACAATGGCCCTCTTGGCTGCCTTTCATAATAATGTTCTCCCTTTCTCCCCTATGGCTATGGCCACGTCTTGGTGAGTTTGCTCCTGCACCATGCTGGATGATGTATTAAACAGAGCCATGTAAGATGTTAAAACTTTGAATACTTTATATAACCTAAACTTTAAACTGCTTTAAACTTCTCTTCAAATTTCTTGCAGACCGATCTGGGTATTTACTAGGGCTGGGCAATTAATTGCATCTGCAATGTAATCGCAATTTAACAAAACGGACCATAATAATACAGCAAGATATTTACTACAGAGATGTAATAAAAAAAATACTTGAAGAATCTGCCAACCCAACATTGTTTAAATATATTGAACATTGAGATTTTGGGTTAGAACTGCCCAACTTAGCAAAAGGTTATTGTGATAGATTGCAAGATCCCTATGATTTCCCTGCTCACATGCAGAGGGACGCTGAGGTGGTTGGATATTCCATTTCAATATTATCGCTTACACAGTAATCATTGGGGATTTTTAAAGATTTGGAAATTTTTTTTGTATCCCAATCTGGCTTTAAAATTCTCCACAACAATGTATCGGAGCTGTCTGGTGTGTTCATGATGCTCTCTGCTCTTTAAACAGGCCTCAGACTATCACAGAGCAGGTGCATTTATACAGAGACTTGATTACACACAGAAGGATTCTAATTATCATCATCAGTCTTTAAGATCAATATTGGATCATTCAGAGATCCTCACTGAACTCCTGGAGAGAGTTTATTGAACTGAAATTGAAGATTTTTTGAAAATTTACACGCACAACTCTTCAGTTGTTGTTTTCTTGTTAAAAAAGTAAAAAAAAATATCCAATAAATTTGTACAAGCACATGAAAAATCATGATCAAAAGAAAGTTAAACAACCGGCCCCAACAGCACCCTATCTCAGAGACAGATGTTACTGAAAGAGACCTTTCAGTCTGCTGCTAATATCCAACTATGAGTCGCCGTCCTCTGCATTAGTCATAGCCATATATTGCTCAAATAATTACATTTATTCTCATTATAATTCTTATTTATCTTGAAACTAACAATATTATAGTATCAAAAAAGCAAGTGTCTACGGTCAACAAAATTAGTGTGAGGATGTATAAAAATATAGCAGTAAAATATTAGGTGTTACCTGAAAAAGAGTATGGGCAGAATAACTTAGACAAACTTCATTGTCATTTTGTTTACAGAGTGTACATTGACACGCAGCGCTGGGATGAACGGTCTTTAATGGAGGGAAGAGGAGCCCCGATGATCTTCTTTGCTGTTATCACCACTCTTATCACCTTCTTCCAGTCTGCAGCACTGTGGTCTCCACACCACACAGTGAGACAGCTGGTCAGAACGCTCTATATGGTGCTTCTGTAGAAGGTCGTGAGGATGGGTGGGGGCAACTTAACTCCAAGAAATGTGTATATACCCATATTAGTATTAAATGTGAAAAGACTGATAAAATAAATGTGATAGAACACCTATGAATACTGAAAATTGACAGTTTAATTGAACTGGCTCAGACTTAAATTATTATTTTTCTACCAAAAAACTGTAAACGTTTAACATCTTGGGGTGTGGCAAATTTTTTATTGAAGAAAAGCTTTTAAACTAATTTAGAGCATTGAAATATGTTAAAACCAATTCTCAATGCAAAACCAAGAAGGTAAATAAAACATGTTATCACACTGGAGCCTAATCCCTCCTCCTTTTTCTTCACACTTGGTTGTAGACCAAACAAACCAACCAACCAACCAACCAGATATGTCTTCTTGCAATGTACGGCCTGATGCTCAGATGCTTACACTGTAGGTCCAAAAACAACATATCAGACTAAAGGCTGGTTTATGCTCAGAAACCAGGTCATTTGCATGTGTGTCGCAGTTAACACAGACATGCCCCCCTTCCGCGGACACTCTGGTGAACCTCTCTAAAACTGTAGGTGACCGCAGTGCTGGAGAGAGGAGGCCTCTGATTGGTCAAATCTACATCCGTTCTACACTATACGTATTTCCTGTTTGGTACCTTACCAGCTTGTTTTGTTTGTATGACCGCCATTGTGGAAAACGACTCGTGAAGATGGACCAGCTAAAAAGGGAGGTGCGTGAGAACGCTGGGACAATTTTCCCCCCTGGATCCCCGCTCTTTTTCTCCCTCCTGTCACTCCATTGTCACACAAACTTGCCCCTTG
>NW_015151102.1:0-26477 GCF_000732505.1 Cyprinodon variegatus
ATATAACATATTTCTGTGACCTAAAACATGACTACATAATTTGCCTCCAGAGTTCATTGTGGAAGCCCAAGAGCAGCCCCAGACAGATAGCGGGAACCCAAGATGGCAGGTGCTGAAGGAGATACCCGGGGATTTCAGTCACATCCAGCTCAGCCTGCAGCCCTTCTGCATTTACCGCTTCAGAGTTATCGCTGGTAATGAAGTTGGCAGGAGTCACCCAAGCAAATCAACCAACAAGCACGCTACACCACCTACAGGTAAAACCTTCTCAACTGTGTTGACACCACCTGTATTTTCCAATATATATATATATTTCCTCCTAAAATCCAATGAGGTCCAGAGCAAGTTCTTTATAATTTAGGATCACAACATGTATAAAAATGGGATTATCTAACAGATGCTGATGTTTATTTTATACTGAAGGGCTTAAATAAAAACTGTCTCTTAAATGTGTGGACAGGGGTGGATTTAGGAAATTTGGGGCCATACGCAAAGACAGGTTTGGGGCCCTCTGAATTGAGAAGACAACATATAAAATAGACCCATTATACAGATACAGAAATTTTAATAGAATAGACAGATTATTTGTTCAACGTTTTCGTCCCTTTCCTTGTTGTTTTTCTCTTAATGTTTCGTACTCGGCTGACTTTAAATGCTGTCTCAAAAGGAATAATAGTTTTTTTCCGAGCATTAACCCTTTATAGGGGAAGTTACTGTTTTTGATCACTTGCATACCCCTTACAAAGAGTTCCGCGTCCCTCAGTGAGGTCTAGAAGCAAAAGATCTATATCCACCCATTCAGCAAGATGCTGCTACATGGCTGTACTTCTTATTTTGGGATTTGATCAATTAGATGAGCCCTTGAATGAGATTTTAACTACTGTAAATTAAATTGAAAAAAGTTAATAATTCAATAAAAAAAAGGTAAAAAGCTAATTAAAAAAAGTTAAAAAGTTAATAAGCCTAGTTAACAATTATATTTAGGTTTATAAACTAAAGAATGTAAGTGCCAGTATCAGCATTAATGCCTCTAGGTTAATGTTGTACCAGAAAATGTGTTTCTTTTGCTCTTTGTTTTTCATTCATTTCTTATAGAAGCACTTTTGTTATTTTTCTTAATATATTCGGCAAGTTGGCGTTTCTTGACATTACTTTTTGCCATCAAAATATCCATATTTTTTTAATGTTACAAAGGTAATAAGGTCTTATCCTGGATTCCAATAACACTATTGGCTTGAAATGTTTTTTTCAAAGTATTTCACTGAGGGCCCTATGAAGGATTAAGCTCACTTAGCTGATTGCCCCTTCCTGTGTTTCCAAAAAGGCGATGGCAAAAGTAAATAACCTAGTCCTTCTTTTCACTGTAGACAAGCTGTGATCTGCTAATCTGTTCTCCATTTTTCATTTGGATGAAATAATGGCTGCATGATTCATGACAGCAGGCAAGATATAGGAGAGCAGGAGGCGGGGTTACCAATCTACTTGCTCTGGAGAGCAGAGTTCGCTGCTTTTAGATGTTGTCGACAAAGGCGCTAAAAAAGCGCTAGAGGGGTCTGAAAAGTCGCTAACTAGAGCAACAAAAGCGCTAAGTTTACAACACTGCTCTTCGCATCATTTGCTTTCTGTTTGAACCTTCCTGAACATGTGTAGCAAATGGACTGATCCAATGTGGTGGACACTGAAGGGCCTGAGACACACCTAATATTATAAGCTTTGTGATGGCATTTTGGCAAAAGGATTTTTATCAAAACATAATTAATGTGCACAAATAAGGACTAGTTGTATTCAACCATATGGGGACCCTAGGAACTTGCGGCCCTAGGCAACTGCCTAATATTGCCCAATGGTAAATCCCCCCTGTGTGTGGGTATGATTAAACTCTTCCCAACATTAATTGTGGTCTTCTCTTCCAACTCCCACAGTTCCATATTCAAACCCCACTAATGTGCGCACTAATTCAACAGAACCAGGGATTCTGCTCATCACGTGGGATGTAAGTGCCTCTGTGAATGTGTTTGGAAGTTTCAGTTGTTACACCGGTTGAACCAAATCTTTTTATTCTATGTGTCACTGCAGGAGATGGAAAAGCGTCTCCACAACGGCCAGGACTTCCGGTACCAGGTGTTCTGGCGGGAGGCTAACAGCCAAAACACAAACTGGGAAAGTTCCTATGTCAAGTCTCCTCCGTTTATAGTAAATAACACTGGAACCTTCACACCGTTTGAGATGAAAGTCCAGGCTGTCAATGCAAATGGATCAGGACCTGCACCAGAGGCGAGGACCGGACATTCAGGGGAGGACAGTACGTCATCAGATCTTTTCTTCTTCTTCATTTTTCCAGTCTCATAGTCCTTGTGGTTATTAAATAAACACTAGGAGCAATGCACTATATGGGATTATTCAGCTTGATGCATTTGAGACTTCATGGCTACTTTCAATTAACTTTATGATTTGAATTAATTTTAACTTGACAGATTTTACTTAAACACATATGTTAACTGTATTTTACCCTATTCTGGTTGAGGCCATTACTTGAATACATTTTCATATTGTTTTGACTATTTTGATTAATAACAACATGCACTATTGGCACCAGCTGTGATATACTTTGTGGTTGCCCCCTAGTGGTAGCAAAACTGCATAACAGACAGGAAAAGACTATTTTTGATTGTTTTACAATGCCCTCCAACAGACATTATCGCTTGAACTTTTTTGTACTTTGCCACATTTCAACCTCAAATTTCAATCCATTCTATTTACTATATTATTATTTATTTTCAGGGGGTTTTGTGGTGCACACAAACAAGAAAGTGCACGATTGTGGAGTTTAAACCAATTGTTAAAAGTAACACAAGTTAAAAATCATTTATGTTTAGCCTGCTGAGTCAATACTTCTTACCTACACCTTTTGCTGCTGGTCTGTAGACTTGCATCTATGGCACCTTGAACTTTAAACTACTCCAATATTTGTCAAATGCCATGCAAAATAGCTCTTTCTGATTGGATAGGGGGATTTCTTTTTCTGATTTTGGACACAGGATTATAAGTTGATGTCAGCAGAGTTCTGTACAGCTCTGGGTGTATCTATATTGTCTTTGGAACATGTATCCCTGCTCCAATCTCATCTCTTTTGCCGGCTCTTAGAAACTTCCTCATCCCCACTTAATCAGAGCATCCCCACAGTATGATGTTATGTTTTACAGTGAGGATGCTGAGTTTTTTGACACAAACAGTTCACCAAAAAGTTCAATTTTGTCTGACCAGATTTCATTCCACACCCCTCTCTGAGAGTTTTTACTTTAAAAAAAAATGTCTAAACCACACACTCAAAATAATTGTAAAAAATCAGAACTAAGAACTCAGAACCAGCTGCCTTGGTGGTCTTCTGATATTGGGCTATTAAAAGCACCCAGAAAACAACAGAATGGTAACGAGATATGTTATACTGTATATCATTTTTTTCCTTTTTGTATGAGTTTGAGAGATTAAATGAAAAATGTTGAATATGAACATCCAAACTGTAAAAAATATGTTTTCCTTTTTAACATATCCTGCCACTCTGCCCTAAAATCACACCAGGATATTCAAGTAAAAAAATAGGAGGGTTGTTATATTCTTTATTTCATAAACATATATCTTAGCTGGGTTTAAAAGTATTATGTAATATCATATTAATGGACATAAGGTGCAGTTGATGGCATAAGTTTACAAAAGAAAACCTGGAGTGGAATCAAGATTTTATTATTTATTTTATGTAAGGAACTAAATTTCAGATTTTTTCCCAGCATGATTTTGTGCTGGGTCGTCATTCTGCCTTGTAAAACTCCCTCTTCTCTCCTGACATCTACTTTGTCATTTTTTTATTGTCTTGTCTCAGAGCCAGAGGAGCCTCCCACTGGAGTTTCTTTCACTGTGATGAACAGCACGGTCAGAGTGACGTGGAACGAAGCGCAGAACGTCCGTGGTCATCTGCTGGGCTACAAGGTACCGTTTTCTTTACAACTTCACCACTTAAACGTCTCACCAGGGAGCATGATGAGCTCAGTACAGCATCCTGACTTTATGGGAAATATAGGTTAAATGAACAACTGGTGGCATGCAAACCACCTAAAGAGGTGTCCCATTTTAACAAATATACCTAAATGTTTTAGAATAAAGGCCTTTTAGTTGGGTTATGGTAAACAGCTGTCCGTCCAGCATTTTAAATTCTTAAGCTAAATGTGAGAACTCAGCAAAATCAGCAGGTGTAATTTTTTTCTGGTGTCTTCCTCTTCATCAGATATACATCAGAAGGTTGGGTCCCCACAGTGCACGAGAGAGGAGGTCGCTTGGCAAACATCACCACATGAAGGAAAGAGATAGACTTGAAAAACACAAACCGACGAACGGGGACAGCAGGGTGGTGCATGTCCATGGTGCAAAGACATCTGCTGAAGTCACTGATCTGCGTCTGTTCTCCCATTATGAGCTGAAGCTCACTGCCTTTAACAGCAAAGGGGAGAGCCCTCCTTCCCCTCCTGCACATTTCAACACCCCAGAGGGAGGTGAGTCCAAAATCAACTTATCCAGACCTCAGATTGCAGGTTCATGTAGAAACTTGCTCCCGTTTAGGGAAAACTGAGATTTTTCCAACCAAATAAAGGTTAAAAACCCAACTGATCATATTTTCAGAAGAACACAGTTCAGCCCAGATCAGGTATGATTAAACAAAATAATAGGAATGCTCCTGTCAGGGTTTAACCTATGAATGCTGAGCTCTGGTTTTTATATTGTCTCATTTTTTATTCTGACCAAGGGTGTAGGTTTGATTTCAACTTTGGTAGGGACACTTTTGGTCTGATGTCATTGGTCTTATGCAAAAATATGCATGCTCGTTTTTTATGCTTAACGTGAAAATCAGGGTGTGTTTAATTTAAAGAGAAAAGCAGCATTTCTTGCTACATTTATACAAATTTTATTAGCACTACACACATGAATGAGGAAATAGGACTTTTTCCAATTTGAAAAGGTTTGGATTTGAAATTAGCAGCGACTAAGACAGTAGGTAAATCTGTGCCTATTTAACAGAAATATAGTCTAAATATGTCTGTTATATGTGGATTTATACTTTCTTTTAGAAGATATAGAATTGTGCAGAGGTAAATCAAACTTCTTCTCCCTGGCTTTTAATCATGTCTAAGTGGACATTTGGCAAAATTTTATTTTAAATTTATTTTATTCTAAAATGTATTTTAATTGAAACATTTATCCTATTATATTTTATCTCCATTCAATTTTTCTTTTTGTAATGTGTTTATGCATTTAAGCTTTCAGTTTTTATCTTATGTTACTTAACTGTGATTCCTGTACTGCACTTTGGTCAACCCCGGTTGTTTCAAATGTGCTTTATAAATAAAGTTTGAGTTGAGTTGAGTATTGTAAATTATAAACATGTTATTAACATCTAATTTTTGGTAGGGACAAATAGGTCGATCCCTATGCAAACCTACGCCCATGATTCTGACCCTTTGAGGACCATGACTTACAAAAACATTTTTGCATAAACCACATTTTTTTTTAGAACAAACATTTGGTTTTAACGATAAAATGTGTTCTAGGTGTGAATCCATCAGAGTATGAAGCAATATAAACAGAGCCAGTCCAAGGCACAAGTAAAGAAATCAGCTACTTAGGACCATCACATCATCATAAATCCTATCAAATATACTTTTGACCTGCCTAACAGGAAGTCGGCTCCCTAATAATGGAGTAAACTGACTAATGTTCTGATATGTTCTGTAGAAAAACCAGATAAAAACCACAGTAAGTTATTCCTATGTTTCAGGGGCACATGTATGTGGTGATTTGTATTTGTTTTTAAATCTAAGCCCAGTTTAACCAACAATCCTTTTGTGCTCCTATTTTATGTGTTTGATTTTGTCTTCACAGCTCCTGGTCCTCCTTCATCACTGAGGTTTGAAAGCCCCACAGATACCTCATTGGTTCTTTACTGGACCCCTCCAGAAGAAATCAACGGAAAACTTAAGGGATATAGAGTTCTGTACCAGAAAGGTAAATTTTTAACTGCTTTAAAGGGAAAAAAATAGTTTAATATGAGCTATTTTTGGTTTATTTTACAATGCGATGATTAAGAACAGGGTTTTGTGTTTCCTACAAAGAAAAAGTTCAGATTTTAATAAAAAATACATGAAAGTATTGTCAAGGTGTAAACTATTTAGGAAGTGTGTATTTTACACGTGGCACTGAACACATCGGCTTGATTTGTGTTTAGTTTCAATGGGTGACGACAGTGATGTGGTGATGAGGGAGATCCCAGACCCCAAAGTAGACTCCTTTGAACTCAAAGATCTGGATCCCAGCAGCTCTTACCTCTTTAAAGTTATCGCCCAAACTGCAGCAGGAGACGGTCCTGCCATTGAAAGGATCAGCGCCACCCTACTAGAAGGAGGTGAGACAACACAGACTTTCCCCCCCCCCTCTTTTCTTCCCAACATCCCCAGCACTTAATTGCAATATCCATCAGATAATAAATTCACTATTACAGAAGAGTGATACCTAATCATACAATGATGGTTTCATGATGGCTGTTGATAACAGGGTAGAATCCATAGCAGGAGCATGAGACCACCCCTTTCCCTGGATGTGTGTTACGTTGTTTAAGCGTGCAGTAAAACCTGCTGCCTCTGTCTTCCTCCTGCAGCTCCTCCATCAAACATCACGGTAGTTTCCGGTAATACGTCATTCAACCTAAGCTGGGTCCCTGGAGAGCGCCACAGAAACCGAGGTTTCCAAATCTCCTACCTCAGGAAGAGTGGTAAGGAACTGAGAAAATATGATTAGAAAGCTCAGGTCAGCAGGAGAAAGGCGAGGGAAACACAAACCAGCTAAAATGTGTTTCTTGTGCAGAATAAACCCTATGGCAACAACCTGTTTGCTGCTCTCACTGTCCTTAAGATTTCTATTGTAAAAAAATAAAACAATTTAACTTAATAAAATATTTAACTTCAGAGAGGATTTTTGAGACCTTGCAAACAAGGAAGGAAAAATCAAATAATTTATTTAAAAATGTTTTTGCTTGTGTTCAGGAGACTGTCTTTACAAAGCATTCTTGTTCACAATGTTCAATTAAATTCAGTTTATTTATAGTTCACTATTATACCAGTAATATTATACTAGTTCACATCTCAAGGCACTTTACAGAGACAATTCAACCAGTTCATACAGTCAGGTTGGTTCAAAGTTTTCTATCCAAGAAAAACCAGCTGACTCCATCAACTCATTGACTCGACAGCATTCTCTCACGCCAAGCATGCTTGCAGCGACAGTGGAGAGTAAATCTCCTTTTTAACAGGAAGAAACTTTCCGCAGAACCAGGGTGCTGCTCACACTGAGCCTGATGTTTCACCCATAATCCAGAGAAAGAGCAGAATGTTGCATTTGCTTCAGGCAGAGCTTTTTCAATTGAAACGTACACAAACAGCATTATAGTTCTGGTCTAATATGTGGAATATTTAAGATTTTGTATTGCAGGGAACTATACCTGTGGTAAAGCTCAGCCTTACCTGCAAAGGCATAAATAATCTTCAGTGTTTCAGGTGATCTTTTAATGAAGGCAGGTAGGAAAGAAAACTTCTGTTCCCGAAAAGTCTGCTCATAGAGAGCTGTATGCTCAGCCATTACTAAGAGTGGTACTGAACTACAGAGAAGGGCACAAACCTCCATATTGCACCCTTTCAGCCCCTCTGGTTGCTAGGAGACCAAGAAGGAAAATGCAAAGGCTTTGTTGCTTTGTTAGTCTCTCAACTGTGGCGACACTCAGGCACATATTAATGAATGTTTTACAAAAAAAAAACCTACAAAATATACATACTCATCTTGAGCACAAGACAGACTGATGACATCATTAAAAACCCTGAAAATATTAAACCCTGATTCCAAAATCTCTTGTTATAAACTGCTTTGGCAGGATTGATGTACCAGAAAATGCTGTTGACAGCATGTGTACATAACAGAGAACACAAAAACTACTGAATGTTTAATTCCAACCATAGGGAAAAAAATCAACCTATAAAGCATGAAAATGATGCTTTTCACTGGCTCTTCTAGGTAAGAATACAGGCAGACCAGGTAACCAGAAAAACTTTTTTAAATTTATGATGCTCCTCTTTGTGTACAGCTGGCGGTCAGTGGGAGAAATCAGAGCTTCTCAACTCCTCGCAAGGTTTCTATTCGCTGTCAGGACTCCAACCAGGAACAGAATACAGCCTAATGATTGACCATGATAACAGCACCCTGTGGCAGGGGGTGTTCCGAACCGTAGGACCAGGTGGGTTGGCAGAGGTTTAACCTGTTGGGATCAAATAATTGTACGTATACATAAACTACTTCAAACTGCAGAGAAGAATAAATAAGAGGAGAACGCAGTAGCCCCATCTCTAAACAGCAAATGAGAAGATTTTAAGCCTTACAGATGAAATGTTTTCTATCTCACAGTGCCGTCAGAAATGCCAGGCAGGTTTGCCACCCAGGGCTGGTTGATAGGACTGATAAGCGCCATCCTGCTTCTGATCTTGATCCTCCTCATCCTCTGTTTGATTAAGCGCAGAAGGGGTGGAAAATATGCAGGTACACCTTCACTTATGATCTGCAGACAATGTGACATAAAGCATCTCGTAATGTTACTGATGTGGAGGAATATTTTTTCTACTCACAGTGAAGGAAAAAGAAAAAAAGGACATCGACTTTGACCTTCAGAACAAAGATGAGACCTTCGGAGAGTACAGGTAGGTATTTACTAGGAAGAGTAAATAGTTGATTTTCACACACACATAATAGAACAAGAGGAAAATGAACGTAGACAGAGATGCTCACTGGCCACTTTCTACCAGAACCAGTTTGGATCCCTTTTCCCATCAAAACTGCCCTGACATTTTGTAGCATAGAGTGAAAGGTGTCTCAGAAACATTATTTTGAGATATCTGTTCATGTTAACGTAATAATATCCCACCTTTGCTACAAATAATATTAGTCCTCATGGACTTCTAACTCAGACTCGTTACTGTGAATTCAGTCCATGATTCAGACATTGGCTGTAGATAAGGGGGAGCAGTGGGGCGTCTCTCCTTAAAATAAAATGGAAACACTGCTGCTGAATGATTCCCAGAAACTCTTCTTTTGTTTAATCGCAGGGTTTCCTTCAGCTGTTTTGTGTTATTGTAGCTCTTATCTCTTTCTTTCCTCCTTCACCGCCTGTCCTGCAGATCCTTGGAGAGGTGAGGGAGTCCACCGTCCTGTTGTCATGTGCTTCTTTGTTGTCAACGGTTCGGCACGCTGTTTTGCTTCCGCAGCAAGATAGTTTTAGTTGTTTTTTTTCCCCAGATCAGTATTTGAAGTAATTATAAAAATAGGACTTAAACAGAAAAAGGACTTGCTATTGATGCTTGCTTTTCACCTCCACCTCATTATCAACATTGCTTATTGTTCTCTACTTTTCCATAGTTTCTCTTTGTCACTTTAAAGCAAATGTATGCCTCCCATCTTTGCAAATATCAGTATATCATCTTATGCTGCTTTAAAAGTGACTGCAGAACAGGTTATTCAGGGAGGTTATAACAAATCTTCGGAAAACAGAACAAAAACTTTTTTTGTTAATAATTCAGATTTGGGCAGATAAGAACCATTTGCTTCATACTGCTGCAACCCCACTTGGATGCTTCCTCACAACAAAAAAATCTTTCCTGAATGCATTTTTTGTTTCAGTTCTCTCTGCATCATTTTCATTTTACACAGGCTACAAGCTTATTTCACTGTTGAGGCGAATAAAAGCAGTTTTTACTCTGAAATTCGGTCAAAGCTCAAGGTTCCAGCAGTGACACAAATACAAATGTTTTTTGAGGAGCTAAGAGAGCAATTCAGAACATTTAATAATTTTAAAAGCTATAAAAACTTGATTTTTTGTGTTGATCTTTCTTCATAACATTAATGGTGACCCTTTATTTGGCTTCAAGGTGATCAGTTTATTAGTTTTTGTTTCTCCACCTGCTTTATCAAGACAAACCACAGGTTTCACCACTGGGATCTGAAGAGTTATGTTTTTTGTTTTGTTTTTTATATTCAGTTTGTTTTATTTTTTGCTTCTTCATTGCTTTTTCCTTTGGATAGGGTCTTCTATTCTGCAGGAAGATACCATCCCTACTTTTGTTATTCAGAATTTCAATCCAGCTTTCATATCTATCTTAGACAGAAATGGTTACTTTGACCCTCTTGTAAATATAGATACAGCCATACCCATTTGTGGAGGTTAGACATGCTGAAGTTTTATTTTCTTCACTGCTGTATAACTTTTCTCCTTAAAGTTCTTGCTGATCCAAAAACCGCTCTTCAAGCTTTGTTATTCTCAGAAGCAGTGTCCTAACTTGTGCTCCTGCTGCTAACAAACCAAAACCATATTTCAGTCCCATTAGTCTTCTTTTTAAAGCATTTTGGGAGTGATTATATCGGTTTCAGCAAAACTCTTTCACGTCTTCTTAAGATCTGACCAATAAAGCACATTTACCGGATAATTCTAGGTACATACTGTAACCCAAAAACCTGTGAGAACCCTGGATATCAGCCAAAGACTCAGCTGATGACTAGCTGAAGCCGACAGGTAGACTGGTAACAGGCCTGAAAAGTCAGCTGGTGACAGGCTGTACTGACTGATTGTACGTGAACTGAGTGCAAACAGGCATTGAGGAGACTGGATGCAGGCTGAACTAACTGGTGCCGGGAAGAAACAATCAAAAACATGTCCAGAGTCAGAAACTGATGAGAAATGACTGAGGGTAAGCCAGGCACAGGAACGTAGAAAGACACTGACTGGAATGAAGAGCTAGTGATGGCAGGGTGAACACAGGAAAGCGAGCAGGGCACACAAACAATTGGAAACATCCTCATATGAGCTATGAGGTGATATTCTGACAGGGAAAAAATTAGAAAGGCAGGTAGAAATAGGTTGAGGGACAGTTGGGAGGAATTTGGATTAATGGGGAATTGATAGGGTGCATCTACTTACTTACTCTATTTGGCAAACTAGAACAAGTATGGAGCGGGAAAAAGCTAGCAAGACCAAAAACAAACAAACAAACAGGCTGGATTCATGACGGTTACTGAGAGGAAGATGCTTCTACTTTTTATCTAAACCAATATGACACATCCTTGAACCCCAGGACTCACTGTCCTGCATGTTTTAGGCATAAAAAACCTTATTTAAAGGAATAGGTTAATTAGTGGGTTTCTGCAGAAACCTGCATAATGGTACACTGATGAGGTGATCCTTTTTGCTGGAGGAGTGAGACATCTTAAACATGGAGACATGGCGCCCTGACGGCCGGAGATAACTGAGCTGAACCTTTTAATCCATTCAATGCATTTCCCATCATTCAATCTGCATCTCATTACTGTGAATCTAAAATTGTTGGAAGTTTTATCCCAAAGAACCAAAAAGGTTTTTAAAAGCCGGAATTTGTGTCACTGCAGAAACATTTGCTTCTGACTGATAGCAACCGAGTAAAAACAAACTTTCTGAGCTGCTGCAGCTTTCTTCATATTTTCCAATGAATCATCATTAAAGCTTTCCATTTACAGTTTTAATATCTGTTCTACATCACTGTATGTTCCTAAGTTTTATAACTGGTTGTAACCAAGCATTGCAAAAAAGTATTCACAGCTCTTAACCTTTTTAACATTTTGTTGCATCACAACCACAAACCTTACTGAGTTTTGATGTGATTTTACATACCAGACCAACACATAGCAGTGCACAGTTGTGAACAGGGATTTACATAATATTTTACAAATGAAACATTTTTTGAGAAGTATGACATGCATTTTTATAATAACCCCCTTTACTCCTATACCTTGATAAAATACAGAGCAATTAATTTCCTTTAGGAACAGATGGCATACATGCAGGTACAGAAGAGGATTAGGGCCACTGGAAAAAAAAAAAAAGCTATCTGATTTTTTAATTTTATTTCACTTTAGTATGGGGAAAAAAGTCAGAATTCTGACTTTTCTCAGAATTCTGACTTTAATCTCAGAATTCTGACTTTTTTTTCAGAATTCTGACTTTAATCTCAGAATTCAGACTTTTTTCTCAGAAATCTGACTGAATTCTGACAATAAAAAATTCTGAGATTAAAGTCAGAATTCTAAGATTAAAGTCAGAATTCTAAGATTAAAGTCATAATTCTGAGATTAAAGTCAGAATTCTAAGATTAAAGTCAGAATTCTGAGAAAAAAGTCAGAATTCTGAGATTAAAGTCAGAATTCTGACTTTTTTCCCATACGATACTGAAAAAAAAAAAAAGTTAACTGATTTTTAAATTTTATTTCAGTTTAGTATGGGAAAAAAGTCAGAATTCTGACTTTTTTTTCTCAGAAATTTCCTTTAGGAACAGATGGCATACATACAGGTACAGAAGAGGATTAGGGCCACTGGAAAAAAAAAAAAAAAGTTATCTGATTTTTTTTATTTTATTTCACTTTAGTATGTGGAAAAAAGTCAGAATTCTGACTTTTCTCAGAATTCTGACTTTTTTCTCAGAATTCTGACTTTTTTCTCAGAAATCTGACTGAATTCTGACAATAAAAAAGTTCTGAGATTTAAGTCAGAATTCTAAGATTAAAGTCAGAATTCTGACTTTTTTCCCATACTATACTGAAATAAAATAAAAAAAAATCTGTTAACTTTTTTTTCCAGTGGCCCTAATCCTCTTCCGTATGCAGGTGCTCTAAAGGCAGCTTAATGAAGATCACAAAACACAGCTAATTGCTCAGGCTAATAGGTTGCAAGGAGAGAAACAATCTGAATAAAACATGCAGTATGAAATATAAATATAGAAGACCCAGAAATGGAATCAGAATATTGTAAATGACATTTTATGTGTACAGAAAAGTTACTTATAAGACACTGTATAAACAGCACAAGTATTAAATAGCAGCAGGAACTATTGCTCATCTGATGGAACATATGACGGTGCAGATATAGAATATCACAAACCTCTTTAGTATCAGAGATCAAAACATTAATCACTCTTTATCAAATCCGATTGAGTTTTAGCTGTTTAAGAAGAATGTATATTTGTGGAAAAAAATGAAAAATAAATCATGATCCAAACTTTTTTTATTTTAACTATAATCTCCCTACTATGGTCTGTCTCATAGAAGTCCAAATACATCAAAAGTTTGTGGTAGTGACAAAATGTGAAAAAGTAAAAGGAAAAAGCTTATTCGCCCGTTAACAGTTTTTCTATTCCTGTTCTTCCAGTGATGGAGATGAGAAGCGCTCTGATAGTCAGCGCTCTCTGTGCGACGACAGCAAGCTGGGGAGCGAGGACTCCCTGGCTGAATACGGAGACAGTGTGGACATCCAGTTCAACGAGGATGGCTCCTTCATCGGCCAGTACAGCGGCCGTGCCGCCGTCCCCCATGGCAACGAGAGCTCAGGTCCGGCTTCCCCAGTCAATCCGGTCCCGCCGCCCCCCTTTGCTCCGTCCATGTCGAGCATCATCAACCGGCCGAGTTAGATCCACAAACACCAGAAGTGTACACCTATACATGCATGCCTGCAGCAAAATGGAAAAAGGGACTGAGCTCTCCCGAATCCACTGCCTGTTTCAAACACATTCAACAATTGACTGTTTACTGGAAGCATTTTCCTTTTTCCTCCTCTTGTTTACAGGTTTTACTCTGGATATAACCACAAACCTGCTAACTGCAAGATGAAGACAGTCTGGAGCTCCTAAATAAGCTCCAGGCTCATTTGGCTCGTGATATATTTAGAGGTAAACCCACAAATATATCTTTTTAATATTAATTTAAGCGTCTGTTTTGATTTGAATGCAGTGAGTAAAAGTTTACCAAACAAGTTTACCTTTTCAGCATCACTGCCATACTTTTGTTTCACTAAAACTTGGAGTTAGCAGATTTGTAATAATGACACACTCAATAAACTGATAATTTAATTGCACTGTAGCTGTAGCTATAATTCCTTAGAATGTTACAAATCTTTGACAGTTAAATAGTGAAGGGTTTTAAAAACTGGTGCAGACAAGACCATTGGAGGTAAAAATATGAAGCATTTATTTTTTTTCTACCATAAATATTTAGCCTGGTTGATTACTTTTGTTTGTTTTTAACTTAACCGTCACCATTTCTTTATAAGACAATTTTTTTATGTATTCATAGACAAACAGTGGAGAACAAGAGCCCCTAGAAAAGATGCAGATTTTCTTTTAAAGGTGATGAAACGGTATTAACCACTGCTTCTCTGTGCAGCTTCAGTGTGCGACTAAATCACATAATCAAAATAAAGTATGGATCCGGCATTTACTTTTCGGTGATATTTTTTATTTCAGCAGAATTGAGCTGCATCTTGAATGTGCCTCTTAGTTTTCCAAGTGAAAAGATGTATCAAAGATAAGTAATTCAATTGACCAGCAGATGGCTCCAGTTTTAAGTGATGAAAATGGTTTTAAGCCATGACTTAAGTTCCACTTGCATCCTTAAACTGGAGTCTGGGTCTTCAGAAGGTTTAGTTGGGATAATTCAGACAGCAATGCGCTCCTATGCACGCAAATACAGCTCATAAAGTAGATGCAGGTCCACAGGAGAAGAAAGCATGAATGGATAAAATTATGCAGGCAGAAAGAGAATCTAATGTTTCCTTCTCTGAATGTAAATAAAACCTTAAGATTGTCTTTTTTTTACTTTATACAGCTTCTTTTATAAAATAACCAAATTGTTGTAATTATCTATTGACGTGTTTGATTTTGAGCGTTTGTAAGCTACAGACCTCCCACCCAACGTCCTCTGCTGTTGACTTTTCCTCTCGTGTCACTTAGTAGCTCGAAGCTCCTTTAGAGAAGAATAGAATCATAGAGAATTCAACCCTCTTCCTGTTTCCTTTTCTAGTGCTTAGAAATGCAGAAGAAATACAGATTATCATAACATCCTCTGACATAACGTAATATTATTAGAAATGCCAGAGCTGTTTTAAATGGATTTGGATGAGAAGTATGGAGGCTTTCTGATGAATCAGCTCAGGGAACTGATCAGAAGGCTCCATCTGATGGTTTCGTCCCAAACCAGAAGGCCAGCTCTACAGAAGCTGTACACCAGGGGTTCCAACTGGGACAAACAAACTCAGTCCCAGAAAATATCCGATGGCAGAAAGAGAATACGCTGCAATACTGAGATGTGCTAACTAACCTGCTTGTTGCATTGTGCGCTGTACTGTAAGCTGGCAAACTAACCTCAGATTGTCATCTAATGAATAAAACATGGACAATGCATAAACAACCATGCCTGTTTCCTCTGTTTAAGTCTGAGTCATATGGAGATGTTAAAGAAAAGGCGATCGCTGAGGAGCTGCTGTGTAGAAACTGTTGCTTCACAGCCGGAAGATCAGAGGCCATGTGTCTCATATTTCTGTGCATGCATGGGTTCCCTCTGGGCTTTCTCGGAAGACTCCAGGAAAGAAAATGTATGTTAAAATAGCTGGTTTCTCAATTGCCCTTAAATATATGTGTGGTTGTCAGGCGACCTGCTTAGGGTCCTCATTTCTACCCCACTAACTACTGGAATTTAGCACCAAGCTCAGACTACCCTGCAAGGAGTAGGAAAGTTTACAGAATGCCTACTGGATAGATAATTTAACAGTTATACTATGTTTTATATTTCTCAAAGGTTAAAACTTGGGTTTCAGGATGATAACACCCATTTTAAAGGGTTTCCACCTGGAGAATCGGGAGGATTTGATGACAGCACTTTTTTTTATATCCAGAATTTATAATCAACTGTAGAGTCTCCTATTGTCAGAATTCTTACGGTATTTTGCAAGATTAGGATACCGGTCAGCTATGGTCTAAAAAGCCAACATGGCTGCCATGTTTAAATAATAGTCTTTATTTACACTTTTCATCTTTTGTGTCTTCTTAAATCTGCTATCAGTTATTGTAATTGTGTAGCTCTAATGCAAACTATGTAGCCACAGTGCTGCAGTACAAATTCATCATTTAGCTGCTTCAGTAATAATTCTTAATCACTGGACAAAGAAAACAACAGGCTTGTGGTTGTGTAACTTAAACACAATGAAGATTAGACTAAAATGTTTCCCAAGATGTTTCAGCTTAATGCACAGCAAATGCTGGAAATCATTTTTATTACAAAAAAGCAGACAGAAGAGCAAATTCATGGGCGTTCAGAGCAGGTACATTTTTATACAAGAGGTAGCCATACTGGATTTCTAGGCTGAGGTTAGGGATACATTTATGGGTTCCATCGTGGTCATTTATCCAAAATGAGATCTTGAAATTAATTTTTTTTAAAGTTATTGTTTTAGCTGCAAAACGGCAAACATGTCAGAAGTTTCCATATGGTGAATCCAGTTTGTTTCCAAATGTCCAAATCAGCTACTTTGTGTTTGGAAAATCAACTGAAAAATCATCTAAGGTCAAAAATCTGATTCAGAAAGTTTAAGCTTTCCATTCAACCCCAATAATTACTAACTCTGAAAATAAAGCATGATAACTGCAGTGACAAACTAACAAATAATTCCTATTTAAATGATCGTGCAGTCTGATTGCATTAAAATTCAGACATACTCTGGATGAACAATTAAATTCAGCTTATTTCTATAGCACAAATTCATAACACTTGTCATCTAAAGGCACTTTACAGAGACAATTCAGCTAGATCATTCAGTCAGATTTATTCAAAGTTTTCTATCTAAGGAAAATCAGTCAATTGCATTGACTCAGAACACAGAAAATCTATGGGTAAATCCAGCTATTACAGGTGATAACTGGTTAACACTAACAGCACTGTCAACTCTGCTCAGAAATAATAATAGTTTTGTATTTTCAACTTATTTTCTATTTATTTATTTATTTATTTTTTACCACTGATCAGTTAAGAGAATGGAGGATAGTTTCTATCTTGTCATAACACCCAGCCAGTGGCGGTTCTAGACCAAATGTATCAGGGGGCCCGGAGGGGGCCAGCCTGTTTTAATGGGGGCACAGAAAAGCATAAAACAAAAAACAGGGCAAGGGATTCAAATATATTAAGAGAGCTGCATGAAGTGAAATTTCTATTCAACTATGTTTAATAAAAAATTAGGTCTATATACATTCATAATTTAGGAAATTCTACATATTTTTCACTTAATTTAAGTTAAAATTACAGTTTTCTATCAAATATGAATTAGAACTCAAGAAAAACGGATAAATTCAGCTGTAAAAATTTGTATTTTTAATATTTGAAACAAAAAACATTTAGCAGATGAAAACTGGGATGCTATCTCAATACAACGGAAGCTATCACCAGTGTTGGGCACGTAACTTTGAAAAAGTAATTAGTTATAGTTACTATTTATTTCTCCCAAAAGGTAACTGAGTTACAACACAATGACAGTAACTAGTTACTAATAAAAGTAACTATTGCGTTACGTTTGCGTTTCTTGCCCCCGTAACCCTCACCACCCGGCCCCCATCTTCTCGCCGTGTGTTTCAAAAGCCAGCTGAATAGAGAGGACGAAAAAATCAAGTACCTGCAGAGAGTTTTGCATTTATTGCAACTCAACGTAAATGACATCAGGGGGGGAACGCTATCTGACGGGCCTATAAACCCCATCAGACAGGGGGCCATAACCAGGACATGTTCTAGAGCAGCGGTCCCCAAACACCGGGCCGCGGACCGGTACCGGTCTGTTGGTCATTTGGTACCAGGCCGCACAGAAAAAAATACATATATATTATTTCGACGATCAGAGTCTAAGTGATGTTTTATTTAGAAAAATATACAAAATTGGGGTATTCTCTCCCAATTACGTTAGTCGGTGCATCTGTGCCTCTTGACACTGGTTAATTCAGCTCAAGACGCATCTTATCTATAACCCTAACCCGCATCCTATTTCCTGCGGTTAGAGCGACCAAAACAAAGCTACGGAGCAGACTGAACATCAGGAGCACACTTTGTGCCATTGTTTCCGGCTACCCCTAGATGGGACCGGCTTTTTTCAGAGAAACAAGCTCAGGGCTCCCACTAATTCAACATAATGGTGAGTTTTATTTTTATGCTGTTTGTATTTGATTTTATGCCAGTCGTATTATTTTATTTTGTCATATTTACCCCCACACTTTAAAGGCCGGTCTGTGAAAATATTATCTGACATATAACTGGTCCGTGGCGCAAAAAAGGTTAGGGACCGCTGATCTAGAGGGGCACTGGCCCCCGTTGGCCGCTGTCTAGAACCGCCCATGCACCCAGCTGATGCGCACCAAAGGAACCTAGAGGACGCATCAAACATTGTCTCCACCTAAAGTCTGAAGATGTTTAGAGATGATCCAGAATGAGCGAACAGAACAGTAACCCAGACAGCTGGTTGGGACAAAATGTTCACTGATAGTGTTCACTGTTCCCTGTAAGAGGAGGAGGAAGGGAGGAGGGATGGGGATAAGTGTAGAGGACAGGTTTCAAGGATCAGACCGTGGAACTGGGCGGACAGCTGCAGGAACCAAGCGGAGGAGGAGATGGTGGTAGGATAGTCACTCAGAAGGACAGCACTGCTTCCGTGGCAGGGGAGGGGGCGGGTCCACTGTCTGTATACATGCTTAGTGCACACATGGTCTCATAACAGACGGCGCGCACACGCTAAGCTTTTAGGAAGGGGGCCAGCAGAGCCGAGGGTCTGCAGGACGGAACCCGAACCCAGGAGAGAGGACCGGGAAGGATGCTCCGTTTCCAGCGCCCACACGGTATCATTATTACCTATATAATTACATATATTATTCTGACATATTACCAACCAGCTTCTCTTATTTCATCCATTCTTCAAAATCCTCTGCAGCTGAGTTTAAGTCCGAAGTGAGCGACCTTGTGACTTAAATTGCTTCAGATTACCTCTGGTTAAAAATTTAATCTCTAAATTGGCATAATCTGGTTCATTTTTTTCTTTGTTTGCGTCATTGCTGTGGTCATTTCGAGTGGGGTTTGACGCCTCGAGGTGTTTAATCATAACAGACCGCGACACGTGCGCTCATGCCCGTGACCCTCCCTGTGCGCGCGCGCGCGCTGCGAGGATCTACATTTGGAGATAGCCTGCTTGGCGGGAGCGTCCGTGAAGGATGGGGTCATTTTAAGGTTGTGACGACAAGCTATCGCGTGGCTTCAGCGTGGTATGAACGAAGAAAGGAGTCCAGTAGAGTGCAGCCCCCTCTTTACTTCACACAGCGCCCTACCCCCACATGGAGGAAGGCAAGGACCAAAACAACAACAACAAGCTCTGCTGAATTTAAAGTTCCTGGGGGGACGTTTGGCCCTTGGCTCCTCTGCTCTCATTCATCCACAGCTATGCCTGACATTTAAATGAGTGGTGTTTTTCAGCAGGAAAAACAAAAATAGTACATGCAAAATAAAAGAATGCTATGCAGGGAGCATTTGGTGCTGAGGTGGATTTGACATCAGAGGCCAAGTTCTAATGGGATGGACTTTCTTAGTGTTCTATTCAGTGGTTAAACAATGCGGCTCCCTGAAGCTGTAATCGATTTGATTTCCAAGCAGGAGAAATGAATAGAAAATTTTGTTTTGTAGGAGCTTTTTTGTTTTGCTCTGCAGAAAGCTGGCATTCAGATTGACTTTGTTAAGCCAAAACATATTGATGAGATGGGGAAGCTTTACTGTGCCAGACAAACAGCGATCAACAGTGTAATTTAGAGGTTCCAGGCTGTAACTAATCTAATAGAATATTACTTTCTTATTCTGAAATGTCTTGGCTTTTTCAAGGTCCCAGTAAAGAATAGGAAGTCTGAACTGTCATGCTCTGAGTTAAATAAAATTATTTAATGATGCACTTCAGTTTGTAATTTACTGGCTTCAAGATGAACAAAAACAAAATAATAGAATACATAATTCTCTGTCTACGTGGAGATTTTTTGATTCCTATTTGGGAAAATATTAAAAACCATTCCTCTGAAGCCAAACCTTTAACTGAAAGTTTTGTCTTGTCAAACAGAAATAGTTTATTCGGTTAGTATCCTGCAATCATTTGTTAATACATTTCATTAGTGAAAAAATAATTGAATTTTTATTCTCCAATATTACTGAAAGCGGAAGCATCACAACAAACCCTACTGTTTTTAAAACCTGCAACCGATAAACGTTCAACATAAGAATTTTATCAGTCCGAAGTTTGAGCTCTAACACCCGAGACAAGTTAAATGGACCAGAAGTTAGAACAAGGTTGGATTTTGTCTTATTTAGTTAACAAATATTTACCCTGTAGATAATTGAATCTATTCTACCCAGGTGTAACAGAAGGTGTAACTGAACAGATATAACTAAACCCTAAAAAAATACTTATTTTGGGGCATGCTTCAGTGGTGCAGTAATTAGCGTGCAGAAACTATGTACAGAGGCCTTAGTCATTGACATGGGTTCGAATCCGACCTGTAGTCCTTTGCTGCATGTCTCTCCACCTTTCTTGTGAGCCCACTGTAAAAAATACGAGCCTCTTGAACTTCTTTTGCATATAAACTGTATAAATCTGGACTTAAAGGTGTAGTGGAGGAATTTTGTGAATCTTTGAAAAGACCTGCCCTCTCCACTTTAAAAAAAAAATGCACATGCACAACCTTGTACCCGCTCCAAAAAGGGAACACTTTTAAAATTCGTGCTAGAGTGAGGATGAATGGGCTCCTGCACTCTCTGTTTAAAAGTTTCAAAAGAAGATTTGCAATTTTTCCACTATGTCAAACTCAAGTGTGAAGTGAAAAATGGGGACGAGCACGTAGGACGGCCTTATGTAAACATCATCAAAATGATTGACAGTTAGTTGGACCACTTAAAAAGGCTATCCTCCACTATATCTTTAAGTGTGCTGTCTTTGAAAATGTTTTTACGGCACTAGTGGCTCGTTTTTTTGACAGTAGGCTGACAGGAAAGGGGGTATGAGGGAGGGGGAGATAGATGCAGCAAAGGACTGCAGGCTGGATTCGGACCCGGGTTGGCCGTGTCGAAGACTAAGGCCTCCGTATACGGGTCGTGCACGATAACCACTGCACCACCTGCTCGTCCATGTTGACATTTTTGTGTAATCTTTTTAACTCTGAGACAATTGGTGTAAAACAGTTGTGGTTCTTCTCTCTATGGTATGAAACTTTTAATACCATAGTTGATTTATCCTGTTGCTGGAAACTGTACAACTTGGTGCCTATGTCATAGTCCAACTCTAAATTTAAGTTTAAAGTGAAATTGTATTGATTCGTTTTAATTAGTGTGTTGTGATAAGAATTTGAATTTGATTCTAGAAACAACAAATTAAGATTAAATATACTTTAATTTACTTTAAGTTTCTGAATTGATACCCAGCTGCCTCTAGTTTCTAGGTAGATGTCAGCTTGTTAGAAATAGACTAACTTATGCCAAAAAAACAAAATCAGTGATTTGTTCTTGTATTGTTTTGAGATCATAAGTGATCAATTATAAAGATAAATCAAAGCTTTGACTCCAGGTTTAGATTATTTTTACAGGAAATATGTTTTAAATCCAAGCATCATTTTTTGGAATTTTCAGAAGAACTTATTTAGAGCACTGACACGCTGTATTGGTGATTCATACTGAGTGTTATCTCTGTAATCTAACATGTGAAGCATGAGATCTCAGCCTCCATTTTTAACAACTTTACACAAGTCAATTCTTCGCTGCAGTTTCTGTCTCATTTGACTGAATCATGTTTCCCGAATTTAGATAAAATCGAGAGCATTAATCAGAGCAGCCAGTAAGCCCAGGGTAGTTCTGGAGGATGTGCAGTGAACCTCAGCTCAGGTACACCTTTATGGTTGCATTAAGAAAGCCTTTGTTTAAAGAAAACCAAAAGAAGTTGTTTTCACGGTTTTTCACAAGCCATGAAGCCATGAAACACATGGTCGATCTGGTTAAAAAAGAACAATGCTGCAATAATTTATGTTTATGTGTAAAACTCTGTGGTAGGAAACTGGTGTCACATGATTCAGATCACACCCTCCCCAGTTGATTGTATCACACAGTGCAGGAGGGTGTTTTAGCAGAGATAGGGAGGTTGGTCAGAGTTTATCGGAGGATGGATGGAGCTTAATTCAGAAGATCTATGTGGGAAAAAAAGCTAATATAGGCTACAAATGTCATTCTCTGACAGACACTAAATGTTCAAACAATTTCAGAAGAACTTAGCAAAAGTCTGATTGTTTTTTTTTTTTTTTTTTTTGATTGTTTTTTTTTTTTTGCTTTATGATTAGTATGACCCAGTTGTCTGAGAATTTGCACAGGCAAATTTAAGCCATAGATTTCTTCTACCCAAGCTTTTAATTGAATCCTGTATTAATGTCAGAATGGACTAATTAAAGTACTGATCTGTATCCAATAGAGCAGGGGTGCTCAAGTCCAGTCTTCAAGAGTCATCCTGTAACTTTTAGATGCATCTCTTCTCTTCTCACCCCTTGAATCTAAAGTTTCAATTCCCTCATTTAGCACAGCAGAGACGTGGTAATGAGCTACCCACTTGATTCAGGTGTGTTAAAAAGGGTTGCATCAAAAAGTTGCAGGATAGTAGCTCTTGGGGACTGGACTAAAGCACCCCTGAAATAGAGAATCAATGAAAAGTCTTAACAACTGATGTAAACAGACCCTCTATATTCACTCTGATTGAACTTGAGTTGCTTGCCGATAAGATGAATGTTCTAAGCTTTAAGAGTATTCATTCTTTATTTCAATTTAACGTAGATGCTTTTATTTTGGCAATCATTTGAACTCTGAAAAAACACATTTCCTTTAATCTGTGACATGCAAATAAGTAGCTGCTTTATGAGACCTGGCTCGACACGATCATAATAAAGCAGCTCTTCTATCAGTCATTTAGGGTTTTTACCAATACTCCACTTCCTATTTCCAGGGCAAAGTGTAGAGCTTTGCTGACTGGACTTTATTTGGACAGTAAACATGACAAACAGACCGACCGACCAATCACACGCTCCTTGATCTCTTCGGGGAGCAAAATATCCTCTTCGGCTCCTCCCATGCCGGTGACAATGTGAGAAAGTTCAAACTCTGCATGCTTAACTGGGAAGCTCCCTGTTTCTCCCTTCTGTTAAACCGAGACGAAGCAAAGACACTGACAGACACACACGCAGCCGATTGATTAAGTAATGTCACAGAGCCAAGCGGAACTCACACGGACCCCTCTGGAAAAGACTTGGGTTCCATGGATGAGAAGCAGGCTGAGCAAACGCAGAGGCTGTGAGTAGACATGCACCCAGACAGATCCAGCGTTATTACCCTTAGTTCTGGATCTATAGGATGACGGGGTTTAATATTTGTGCATCAAAGGAGGAGAAATCTATGGAAGCAGCTGTGCTTAATAAAAATTCCTTTTTCTTTTTTTGGAAACATATGGAAAAACCTGAAGGCCATTCACCCCAAAGGGTCACTGTGGACCCGCGTGTCCCTGCTCTGTTCTGCAGTTAACAGTAATAAGCCGAACAAATGATAACATAAGACCAGGTGCTTAGAAAGCTGATGACTGGCAGTTTAAAGTGGTGATTACATTACAGACTGCAGAATGACTCAGTGACTTAAATGTAGTTTATTTATCTCCACTGAAAAATAACCAGGTAGCAGTAGCAGGTGTTCATATGCATAATATCTAATCTGATATTATAGATTTTTACATCCTCATATTTTTTTATGTTAACTGTATGTTTGCTTGTTTAAGTGTGGCACCTCATCACCAGAACAAATTCCCTCTATGTGTAAAAACCCATTGGTAATAAAGGTTTTCTGATTTTGTTTCTGATTGTTGGTGGGTATTTTATTTTATTCTAAATGGTACGATTAATTTGCGAGCACTTAGTGTGAACCTTTCTACGGCGGTTTGTAGAGATCGGTTTTAATACTTTGATCTGTTGTGTGTTGCAGCTTCGGTTCCCCAGTTTACCAATTCCCCCACCGTCATTGTGATGGTCGGGCTGCCAGCTCGGGGGAAAACCTACATTTCCAAGAAGCTGACTAGGTACCTGAACTGGATCGGGGTCACAACCAAAGGTATCATCAGACAGCAAAACACTAAAGTAAACATCAGTTCTCTCTTATAGGTTGTGTCCCAACATCCATCCTAACCCCTAAATCATTCAATCACTATATAGAGCAGGGATTATAAAGTGGACTTTAGAGTGAACTCAGTTAATTGACCATTTAGACATATGATCACTACTTTTTGCTCCCCGTTGCTCACATGACCCCGCACTGTGCCTGCGCCATCTTTGTTATTTGTCACCGCTGTCAGGAAGCGACAGCACATGTCGACAGCGGGCTGCTGTGACTGCAAATCCCATAATAGTGGGATTCTGGAATATATCTGCTCGTCTAGTGACCATGGATGATCACTATTTTTGAAAGGTGCATTGTGGGAAATTTCGAGTCCACTACTTTTTCATCCACTAGCCGTTCTGACACTCATTTAAAATGGCGTAACCACTATATAATAATAATAATAATAGTGCCCTATATAGTGATTAGGGTGGACATTCGGACACAGCCATTGTTTCTTTCTGAGCCCGGTAACTTTCACTGGTTCTTGGTCATACCTGTGAAGTCACCATTAACACATCTTTAAGATAAGATGCATGGAAATATACACGTGGTAACATGTATACAACTTTACTCATAACACTATAGGTATACATACACCTTCTAGAGCTGTTACTGCAAACACAGCAGCCAGACATTTGTAGCCAGGAGGTCATGAGTTCAAACCCAACCTGGGGTCTTTCTCTATGCATGTTGTTTCTCTCAAGGTACTCCAAGTTCCTCCCTGCAAAAACTGTCAATCTAATCAAGTCTTAGAATCTTATATTGTGGGAAAAAAAACACTTTTTTTTAATCTTAGATTATTGATAATCTGCTAGAGCAGTAAGACAGTTGCACTTGGCAGGACTTTTTAAATTGTGCGAATTATTGCAGATTAATGCAGATTATTGCAATTATTTTTCAAGTAGATTTTCTCCAAAAAGAGATTAAAAATCTAACAGAATCTACTCTTGCTTAACATTTCCTTCTCAAAACAAACTCAAAAGTGCTTTTTGGATAAATATAAGAATAGTTAGAAATGGTTAGATGGAAACTTTTTGCAGTGAGATCCAACACCCCTAAAAATGACTGTTAGGTTAATGGTTACTCTAAACTACCCTTAAGTAAGACAGTGTGTTAAAGTGTGCATGGTTGTTTGTCCTGGGCCCCTCTGTTACCCAATTCCTGAGGCAAAGAACAGTGAAGAACAGTTTGAGCAGTAATAAACCTTTTAACATGCGTAGACATTCTTCAGATCTGAGTTGTGCTGTGCTGTGTAACCAGGCTGAGATTCTGGCGTTGACTGAAAAGCAAGAAAGTATCTATGTCCAAAAGTACTGGACGAGCTGAATCAGAGGCACCACTGCAGACCCTGAGGTTATCCACAAATATTAGAATAATGTTAGGAAACTGATTTACTAGGTCAGAGGTCCTCAGATAGTAAGACACTGGGTCCTCTGGTGCATGCTGATTTTAAGCCAGGAAAGTTTTTTTGTTTTTTCATCTAATTTATTGTCATTACACTGTCACAATAACAGAGCAACGAAATTAATTATCTGCATTTAATCCACCCCCTTTGGGGAGCAGCATGCATGTAAAATGTTTAATTCCTGGTTTGTCAACAAGAGGGAGAGCCAACTTCAGTTTCTGAGGGAAGTCTTGACTTTGTTTGGCATCTTGCTGCTTAAAAATAAAAGAAAAAAAAGAAAAACGAGATCATTATCAGGCATTACCATTGCATTACATGTCTCCACTGCCAAATTCTGGAGGTTGTCCTTGATAAACTGCAGCCTGTGGGATCAAGTATTAGCATTATGGCGTGTATGTATGGGATTACCACTAGGTGATATCCATAATCTCTTAAGAAATACTCACTGTATTGAGATTGGCTCCAATGATGGCGAGCCCTGTTGTTCCAGTAAGGAAGGTGACACCCCAGACTATCTCACTACCTCTACCAAAAGCTGTTTGACATTATCAAGGCCAAACAGCTTGTGTTATCTGTTGGGGAAAACTACAGTCATTTAGAATTTTAGATATTTTTCTAGAAGAATGTGAAACACAAACAGAAAATAAATGATGTTAATAATCTATTGCTTTGTCAAAAAGTCTTACGCCATCTAAAACATTTGCATATTTTCCATCAGCCAACCATTGTCTGTAGGGTTGCAGGTTCCTTTCTACTGCTTTCATTGGCTGAAATAAAGCTTATTATTTTGTAGCCGATTTAAAACATTTTGTATATATAGTAGGGATGCAGGATATAATCGGCCCCCTATCAGTATCGGCCTGTATCGGCCTTAAAACTGAATATCCGACCGATATTTAACCCGATA
>NW_015151102.1:26833-72257 GCF_000732505.1 Cyprinodon variegatus
AATGGATAACAAAACTGCTATTTTCATTGTTTATTTATTTTTGTCCAGCTTTAACATCGGTATCGATATCGGTTATCGGCTACATGAGTTTTAAAATATCGGCATATCGGATATCGGCCAAAATCCCAATATTGTGCATCCCTAATATATAGTGCTTTGTATATGCCTACGGTAGCAAACCGTGGTACGATATTGTGCATCCAGCCATTGAGGAAATAAGGAAAAGAGAATTAAATGAAGGAGGTAGCAGCACAGAGCAGATGTGTGAAAAAAGTGGAAATTCCAAGATGAGTTGTGAAAAAGTGCAAAAAATCTATTGGAGGACAAGAGAAGAAAGACAGGAGAAGTGCTCAGATTGCATTAACATTAGTGTTAACTGAAGCTGGCAGATCAATGGATGCCAGATTACTTACTGCCACTAGATGGCGATGGCTTTAACCAATGTTCATGTCTGCTGATTGTGTGCAGCGCAAATATTCTTTTAAGATTCAAAAAGGAATAAGTAAACACTATCAGAACAAATGTTGGCATATATTGTTTTATTTGAGGATATGGGTGTTTACATGTTTCATAGTACATGACTAGGCCTCTTTAATTTTTTTTTATCATCTTCACTGATTAGTTGTGTAAAAAACATTAAAGTAGAGGTTTCTTGGCTATTTTATATCTATTTATTTTATCTAAATCTAAAGAAGTTAGTTGCTTAATAAAGTTTTGTTTCTGACTCAGTCACTGATTTTATTATGTGTAATGTTCTAACTGGTCTTTATCAATAATAAATTTGTCATTACATTCAAAATTGAATATGGTGTTCTATGTAAACACAAACGTAAGGTATAATTAAGCATTCCAAAGATTAAGATATACCACTACAGCCCTGATCAGCAGAGAGGGTTTGAACATTTTCTAATGAGTAGAACCTGTATTTTTATTTTGCTGCTAAACCCACAGATAGATTCTCCCTAAAGTTGGTGCATAGTTAAGGAGGAAATAAACACTTTTTTGTGGTGAGGTTTACTGCCAAGAGGCAAATCCTACAGAGAAGATCCAAGGCACTCAAGTTGGAACGTGATTTTAAACATTTGGGTGTTTGTTGAAATTGATTGCGAGGTAAAAAAAATAAAATAAAAATACGGCCAATAGTGTAACTTTCAATGTAAAGAATTTAAGACTGATCCAAGTTGACACTTGAACAAGCTAAGTTGTGTTTTAATTCTATGATTATTTCACATATGACTTACTGTATGACAAGTTGGAAACTTCATAACACACTGAGTCAGTATATATAAAAATATAATTTAATACGCTAGCAGAATATGATTAAATGAAAAGGCTATTTTGGAATTTTAATCTCTTAATGGACTAGCCCCTCCTCCACCGCAAGAATTTTTTCATTAAAAATAAAGGCAAAGTAGATCAAATAGGGGAGTCTAAGATGTGACTGTCTAATTTTGTTTTTAGGAGAAGTACCTTTAAACAGGCAGTATTCTCTTATTGTGCCTCGCAAACATGGAATACGATTCTCATGGTTGTACTTGTATATGGTCGCACAGTTCTGACCAAATTTAACAAAAGTCTGGTTATTGAACAGTCAAACTTCTCCAACAATCTTTTTCAGGTTTCCCTGAATTGAGATATTTGACAGTGATATAATTTACCATCTTTTGCCCCTGGAATATAAAAAAAACAATAATAAAAAATCTGGTGGAAACTGACTCTTCTTTAATCTCCTAACCCACCCAACCCCAAACAAAAACTCACATACACACACATGTTGTGTCACACTATCCTTGTGGATTGCCTTCCATTCATTCCAACCATGACCCTTGCCCTAACCCTAATAATTACCAACACATAGCTGACCCTAAATCTAACCTAAACTCAATTCACACCTTAGTTATAAACCTTAACCCCACCCCAAGAACAGAACTTCTCCTCATGAGGACCAGTCATTAGTCCCTAGAAGTACCTATTAGTCCCCAAAATGTTTCATATTCCTGGGAAATTGTCCCCACCAGGTAACAAAGACATGACCCCCACACACACACACCACACGCACTGACACGTTTCTCTATCCTTGTGGGGACTTTAAATTGACTTCCATTCATTTGTAACCCATTTCTACAACCTGATCATCTATCCATAACCCAATACACATCTTAGCATTTGTACCCATGAGGGCCAGAGGTTGTTCCCAATGATGAAAGAAATATGCGCCCACACACACACACACACACACACATATATATATATCATGTTATGTTTTTCATTGTAATTTTAGGTGTGTTAGAATTCCGTAAAAATTCAAAAAAATATCACATGTGATCACATATGATCTCCAGGAAGCTTTCTCAATTCAAGAATTGAGAAAGCTTCCTGGAGAGGTTGCGAAACGTCTTCAAAATCTTGGAAACCAAGTCCAGTGGATATTTTTTGAATTTTTACGGAATGACTATGACCTGGATGACTGAGAACCTTCATCAGCACAAGGTGTGTTAGAAGTTAAAAAAGACCAAAATTGTAAATGTGGCGAACAGCTAATTAGATCAACACACAATAGTTAAAAAAGATAACATTGTGTAACATTATGTTTTTGTGTTTTTTTAGTATTTAATGTGGGACAGTACAGAAGAGAAGCCACACAATCCTACAACAGCTACGAATTCTTTAAACCCGACAACTTAGAGGCCATGAAGATACGCAAGTATGAACTTTAAAACAGTCAACAATCTTTTCTACACATTAAATAAAATATTTCATCTACTATTATAATCACTTTTAAAATAACTATCAATTTAGCAGGAATTCATGCCTTATTTTACTCATCAAGCATTTAATTATAATATCTCTAAAATAAGGACTTTTCTTTCCTTAAAAGAAGCAGAAAAGGTTTTTCCATGCTTTTATCATTAGGAGACCTGATCATTGCACTGCTGCTTTAACTGGTTGCTCAACAAAAACTCATCAAAAATGTTAGTTTGACCACGGTTAAGTTAGGAATGATGTCATTCAGTCTCAAGTACTTTGAAAGCATGACTAACTGGGTCTCAATCAAATGAAGGTTTAGTCCTGTTTTATAATTATATTTTGTTCTGTTTACCTGTGAATACAGTGCCTGTGTAAATACGGCTCTAAAAGATGTATGTGACTACCTGAACAGGGACCGGGGCCAGGTTGCGGTGAGTTTACTTGAAGTTATTTCTACAAACAGGTTTGTAAAAAAAAAAATAAAAATTTCAAAGCAGGACTGAAAATATCCATCCATCTCTTCTACTCTTGAAAATTTTACATTTAAATAGTTTGACCTTGAAATTATTCAAATTCTCTTTAAGTCATAAGCTGAAATGTTTGTTTTCTACTTGTTGTTTATAAATATCAGATATCTTTATTTCCTTCTTGAAGGTTCTTGATGCCACTAACACTACTCCAGACAGAAGAGAGGTCATCCTCAATTTTGGCAAAGAAAATGGTTACAAAGTTAGTTTTTGTTTTTAGGTTTTGCATTAAATTGTCAACATCTGTGTCGAAAACATAATGCTACAGTTTCCGTGTCCTTCCTCTGCCTGTTTAGGTGTTCTTTGTGGAGTCAATATGTGATGATCCTGAAATCATTGCTGAGAACATTAAAGTAAGAATGAATGCAATTTCAATTGTTATTTAAGTGTAAATTAGACAAATGTAGATTAGAAAAACTAAATAAATCAAATTGAAGGGAACACATCCAGAATCCTTGGTGTACTGAGAATCTTTTATCTATCTTTAAACAGCAAGTGAAGTTGACGAGCCCAGACTATGTTGGCTGTGATAAAGAAGAAGCTCTTGCAGATTTCCTCAAAAGGATTGAATGTTACCAGATGACCTACGTTCCCCTGGACGACAACAAGGACAGGTAGTTGCATGGCAAGCTTCTTCCACGGTTCCCCCCCTTTACACAGGCGTCCTTCACAATGCATACCTTCATTTATGTAACAAGTCGATTCAAATTTTTACACACAGGGAATGATTGTGGTTCAAAGTGTTCATAATTTTCACATGTTGAAAATTTAAAAAAAGCTAACCGCACCAAGCTGTGCTGTGCTGCAGAACAGTACGGTGGCCCTGAAGTGCAAACTGCAACTACAAATCTAAAAGCGCAACTACATTAAGGAAATCGCAACTACATAAAGCAAAGCGCAACTACATTAAGAAAAACAAAACTGCATAAAGCAAAGCGCAACTACATTAAGGAAATCACAACTACATAAAGCAAAGCGCAACTACATTAAGAAAAACAAAACTACATAAAGCAAAGCGCAACTACATTAAGAAAAATAAAACTACATAAAGCAAAGCGCAACTACATTAAGGAAATCGCAACTGCATAAAGCAAAGCGCAACTACATTAAGGAGTTGCGCAATGTAGTTTTTCTTAATGTAGTTGCTCTTTGCTTTATGTAGTTGCGATTTCCTTAATGTAGTTGTGCTTTGCTTTATGTAGTTTTGTTTTCCTTAATGTAGTTGCGCCACCGTAGAACAGCCCTTTTACACTAGACTGTTAATGAGTTAAACAAATAGAATAATAACCAAATAAGTAGGAGGTCTAAAAGTTAAAGGAGTGGAATTGATCAGATCTTTTTAATTACTGACAGTGCTCTTGTTTCTCTTTACACAGGAGGTTATCTTACATTAAAATCTTTAATGTAGGCAGCAGATACCTGGTGAACCGGGTCCAGGACCACATTCAAAGCAGAATAGTCTACTACCTCATGAACATTCACGTGACACCGAGGTCCATCTACTTGTCTCGTCACGGGGAGAGCGAACTCAACCTCGTGGGCCGGATCGGGGGGGACTCCGGGCTTTCCCAACGAGGGGCAAAGGTGAGGAGTCAGCGCTTTGCTGGGACCTTCTACCTCTGAACCATGTTTAAGGTTAATTCACAGAAGGTTCTTTCAGCACCAACAGACCCCAGAGCAGTGAAGACAGCTCTGGCCAGGTTGCTCTATTTTTTGTCTTTGTTGTTTTTTTTACATGTCCTGTTGCAGCTAAACAGGCGTACCATATGGAGCAGATGGTGGAGCACATGGGCTGTTTTCAAAGGGTGTTTGAAAACAGAATCCTGATTGCAGGCATAACGTCATTAAATTCAATCCAGTATCAAAGTAGGCAGACCACAATAATTTTATATTAGCCTGTATGACCTTTAACCGTTCAGATCGTGTTGGCTTAACCCTCGACAGCTAGGCTGTCCAACGCCAGGCAGAGGGAGCTCTTTATACCCTTAGAGGGGCAGTTAGCAAAAGAGAGGGACACCCAGCAGCCTTCATCACCCTCAGTCAGCCATTCCACCTGTCAACACACTATTGTGAAAAAATTCTGGTCATAAAACAATTTTTATTTATCATCTAAATAATACATTGGAATTAGTGATGATTAAAAAAAAAACATTAAATGTGTGACTTTTTTTTTTCTTCTTTCATTGTTTACTATTGAGATCACTGGCAAATTTGAAGAATACAATTCAATGCTGTAACTACAGGATGTTTATTGATATAAATCACAGTTTTTTATGTAGCTGGTGTCCTAAAGATGTTTTATATTTTAATATTTTTTTTCAACAGTACCAAATTCAAGAAATTATTGAAGAGCATTTTATAGTCAATGTTTATTGTTATCACAAAAGTACCAGGAAATATCTTGATAAGATTTGAAGGCCACCCTACCATGCAGTAATTAATGGTCTATATTAAGTTTTTATGGGACAAACAACTGTTGTTGTTCACTTCTTGTTATCAAATTTACACTTTTATTTTGTCACTCTTCAGAATGAAAAAAAAATGTTTTGAGCATCTGGTTAGTTGTTGATCCCCCTATAAGCTTTTGCATTGCAGTTTTATAACCCCCAATTGTTATATTATTGGCCAACTTTGGTGAAGTATTTTGGGGGTAGATGGGTAATCAGTCGTTTAGAGTATGCAAAAAGAGTGTGGGGTAAGAACACAGCCCTGGGGTGCACCTGTGTTCAGGATTAGAACTGATGATGTGGGGTGTTCTTATTTTATGGAACCTTTATCAGCAATTATAAAATCCAAGGATTACAACAAGCTAGTTAAAACTGTTTATAGGTTTATTAGAGTACATATTTTAAGCTTAAGTGTAAACAAATTAGATCCTGGCTCACAGCTTGTGTTGGATACTCCTTATGAGCCGAGGCTGTGCCTGCTGTATCTATACCCCCTTGTTTTTGTTTGATTCATTGTAAACACCGTTCTGGAGAAGCACTCCTAGTTTTACTGTGACCAAAGTACACAGATAAAAGCGTCTTTCAGTTCAGCGCAGATAACAAACCAACAACAATTGTGAAATCAGAATTCCAAGTTGAAGAATATTTATCAAATTATCAATAGAAAAATAAACTAAAGATTAAGTTTTACTAAAAGAGATTCAGAGTGCAAACAGGAACTCTCAATAGAAAAAAGTGTTGCATATTGCAATAATTCAACCTAGAATGAAAAAAATGATTTTCCTTTGTGTGCCTAATAGTTTGCCAGCGCTTTGGGTACATACATGCGTGGGCAGTGCATCAGTGACCTCAAGGTTTGGACGAGCCACATGAAGAGAACCATCCAGACTGCAGAGGCCCTGGGAGTCCAATATGAACAATGGAAAGCCCTCAACGAAATAGATGCTGTAAGACCAAAAGCCTCATCGCCATCAAGCTGTTGAGGAAGTCTTGCTTTCAGTGATGAATTTATGAATCTAGCATGACTTCAAATTTTACTAGAGTATGAAGAATGCTTCGTTTTACCCATTTTTTAAAATAAAATCCTCTCATAGATTTTCAGTTTACATAGCTAATTTGACCATAGATGAAAAGGACATAAATATCATACATAACATAGGAGTTGAAACTTTTTTGTCACGTTGTCATGTATATCACAGCGATACAACAGAGCACACATCTTGGATGCTTTTTAACCTGATCTTCTCCATACAGGGAGTTTGTGAGGAAATGACTTATGAGGAAATTCAGGAACACTACCCTGAAGAGTTCGCACTGAGGGATCAGGACAAGTATCGATACCGTTACCCTAAGGGAGAGGTGAGTCTGCTGAGCTCAACAGAGAGAATTGTCCCTTAAAATTAAGCAAAATGCTGACCGAGGAATAAAATAACATAAAATATGCATATATTTTAATATCATTTAACCTTTATTTTTACAGAAAATCTGTGAAATAACCAGTTTTTAAAGAAACAAAAAAAAAACTTGATATAACTGAAACACTTTCTAGAGAGCTCACTACCCTCTGGTGGCCATTTTTGGAACACCTTTTATCTACTTGATTTTGTCCAAACAGAAGTCTTTGGCTCTCTCATTGCTTGTGGTTGTATCCTGTTACAGTGGAAATCTGCCAGTCCACATGTGAAGCCCTTAAGGCAGATCAGTCTATTATTATTTCACAAATAAGATAAAATAACATTTTAAAATCATGGTCTTCAGATCTAATACTACTCTAATACATTGATATATCTACTGCACCTATGTGGGAACATTTTCACTTGGAAGTTTGACCACAAATCTGATCTGGAATCAGTTTCTGTTTTCCTTTTTGCTAGTCTTATGAGGACCTCGTCCAGCGTCTGGAACCGGTCATCATGGAGCTGGAGAGGCAGGAAAACGTTTTGGTCATCTGCCACCAGGCTGTGATGAGATGTCTGCTGGCTTACTTCCTGGACAAGAGCGCAAGTGAGAAGAACATAAGCTAAAAATGTTCCGTTCTGATGAAATCAATCTAATATTTCTGCTTCCCTGTGTTCCAGTCGAGCTGCCATATCTGAAATGTCCTCTGCACACCGTTCTGAAACTCACCCCAGTGGCCTACGGTCAGTCTCTGTTGCCTGATAAGAAGTCAGGCTCAGAACATTCTGCTCTGGTTATCTGAGGGGTTTCAACACCTCTGTTTTTGTTCCCCCTTCAGGGTGTAAAGTTGAATCTGTCTTTCTCAACATCGAAGCTGTGAACACACACAGAGACCGGCCAGAGGTAAAGTACCTGCACCATCTGTTAGGTTACATGTGACACAGCTGCACGCACAGCAGCTGAAGCATGGGGGACAGAAATGGGTTTTTAGTTCTAATGAATGCATCCTGCAGGAACCACTACCATTTTCATCCCTACTGTTAAAATGCTGTCTTTGAGATCTGGTGAATAAGGGGACCGCTTTAGACCAACTTCAGATAGAGAACTTCATTGAAGAATATTTTATTTTCTACATCACTCTCTATCTGCAAAAACAGTTTCTGACATTAAAATGTTTCAGACAAAAATAACCTGAGAAGATATCTAAAGCAGTTTATAGGTGCTTATTCCATTTACTAAGCCAAACGTGTCTGAAAAAGAACTGGTTGCGCCACCTTCTGGCAGAAACAACAGCAACACAATATTTCCATCCAGGTATTTAGATGGCAAAGCAGCCCCACGTCATTCCACCACCACCGTGCTTTACTGTAGATTTCATGCTCTGTTGCTGAAATGCTTTGTTCATTCGAGGAGTGGCGGCCTGAGGTTGTGAGTTTGAAACCCACTCCCTGCCACTCTAGATCTCTGAGCAAGACCTTTAACCCCTGATTGCTCCCCAGGCGCTGCACAGTGGCAGCCCACTGCTCCCAAAAGGGAATAGGTAAAATGCAGAGAGTTAATTTCTCCATTTTGAGATCAATACAGTTCAATGGAGTTTGAACGATGCACAGTTTTTAGGTTCAACTTTTGTTTAGTTTTTTTTTTTTGTCCACAAACTGATTTTTGACCAAAGGTCTTTAGGGTCAATAGTTTGTGGGTTATTCGTAAATGTGAGACCGACCTTTTTATTCTTTTTTAACTCTCCCATAGAGGTGATCTTCGTCTTCGATGGACATTTTCTGACCTCCTGTCAGTGTTGTCTCTCCATTTGTGGAAATAACTTGTTGTGGTGAACACTTCTTGGAAGGTTCTCCACTCTTCCATGTTGTAATATGGTTCTCTAGAGTCCCAAAATCTTAGAAATTGCTTTATAAGCTTTACTGAACAGATTTTATTCCTTATCCATGTTGCTTTTGGAGTTAATTTACCCTACTTCATGATGTTGGGTAGGTTCTATTTCAGTAATTTTATCATTCTACAGGTTTGGCAATGATCAGTCCTGGTTTGGTTTAATCCTATTGAATTCATGATCCAACCAAGTAACACAAAAACTATTCACTTTTTTTTTTTTTTTTTTACATATGGCCAGGTTGGGCAAGATAACTTTTTTCCTGAAATAAAAATAAAAACACTTTTTCTCAGTTTTTTTGTTTTTGATGTTAAAATTATTTAAAAGATTTAAGTATGACAAAAACCAAAACAAGAAATCAGTGTTTTACTTTTGCTCTTAGGATTACAGACAAATGAAACTGTTCAAAGTTAAAAGCATGGATATTGAACTGAAAAATGAAGTAAAGACCAATAAAACCACCAAAGTTTTCCTTTTAAATTGTGCTTTTGTTTATTAAAATCAGACAGACAGCTTAAGTTTGTCTTTCTCAGAACGTGGATGTGGACAGAGACCCAGAGGAGGCGCTGGAGACGGTCCCTGAGCACATCTAGAGGACATCTCACCTCAGCCTTCATTCTCTTCAGAGAACATATCTTATTTTTAATTTAACTAATTCAGATTTTTAGAAAATCGAAAGCTTAATGACAATGAAAAGTTTCTTCGATGGCATCTTAATTCCATTGTTGGTGCACTTTATATGGTCCAGGCTGGGATGGTCTGTGACAAAAACTGTTTTAAATGTGAAAAACTGACTAGATGACCTGCATGGCTGCTCAACTGTTGGTAAACTGTTTTACACTTCATCACTTCACCCCGTGCTGTTGTATTAACTGTTGTGATTTTCACTTAGAAAGCAATAAGAGTCGAGGTAAGCCATGGTGTCAAGTTTAACTGTTTAGTGTTAGATTTGAAACTGTTGTTAAAGAACTGCCTGTTCTGTGATCAAACCTCCCAGCAGAGCCTGAGATCAATGCTTCAGTTTTCCTTAGATTAACGGGGTTAAAGCACTGGTTCTCAATCCCATTCCTCAGGACTCGCTGACCTGCATCTTTTAGGTGTCGCCCAGCTGCCCCACATCTGACCTAAACAAATGGATCATTAACATATTTCTGCAGCACTTAAAGGCATGCTGAGGAGCCATTTCAGTGGTACTTAGCTCCAGTCCTGAAGGGCTACTATCCTGCAGCTTAGGATGGGGATGGAGGGTTGTGTAACAACTAGAATGTTGCAGGTTTAAAGCTTCTTTCCAGAGTCCCAACGCCAGCGTTTCTCTCTATTTGGATGCTGAGTCGATCTGTTATCAGGCCTCAGTCACATACTAAGTATCTGATGACTTTGATCATTAAATCTTTGTTACAACTAGTTCAGTTCAAGGATACCAGGGGCGAAGTCTACAGTAGCCTAGAAGGAACAGATGACTAATTAAGTCATGACAGGGCCTTTAGTGTTTGTTTTTTACCGTGCCTTTAAAAAGTATTATTTCCTTTAGAGATACTTTTCATCCTGTTTTATGTATCTGGAATTTAAAAAAAATGTAGTTTGATAGATTATCTATCTTCTGAAGGTGCTTAAACACTTTTATTAAAAAAAGACATTAAAGGTGAAAAATGTTGTGCACAAGTTATCCTTATGCATTGACATCAACTTTCAGTAGTAAGGCATGTCTCCATGTTCTGTGGACTGTTAAAAGTTCCAGCTTATCCCAGTGGAAAAGTGGATCTCTGCAGGAATCTGCCTGTTTTAAAATCATCCAACATTCCTTCATTGTTTACCAAACATCTGCCCCTTCAGAACCGTGTGCTTCTGCCACCACCATGCTTCAGTGACAGGAAGATGTTCTCATGGTGATGTCAACCATAGGAGAATTTATTACATATGCTTTTGGAGAAGTTCCCATTCTTCAGGGATCTGGCTCACCAGCAGTAGATGGGTTGCAGCTGTAACACGTATATCCTTTAGTTCAACAGAACACTGATGAAAAGGATGACCTGTTACTTTAACTTCAGTACATTTCAAATGTCCTGCATTCTTTCTTTAATGAGAAATTTGAGGTTTTAATTTTTAAAAGCTCATCTATGTCTTTTAAAAGCAGATAATCAATAAGACATGTGTATGTTTGAGGTTTAACCTTGAATCAACAACAGGAAACAAATGCATCAGATTATCCTTTTTAATTTATTCAAAACTAAAATATAAATATTACTTATGCTGTAAGGAACTGAGCATTATAGATACATATAGAAAAATATGCAGAATACAGCTGATTTGACCAGCAGGGGGGAAGTGAGGCAGCCTGGGTTTCATCCAGCTGGCTGGCAGTGTGCAGCTGCAGGGGGAAACTTTTGCCAAATAGCTGAAAACAAGACTGGGACATCATCAAAAATATCAGAACAGCAGCTTTTAAAGCTCTGGATGGCTTTATGCCATTAACCGTCCGGTACTTATCAGTGCTAAACCACAGTGTTCTTTCTAAATGTTTGTTTTTGTCAATGATTGTCAAACTACGTAGACTCAACTAGCAACTGTGGGAAAAGAGTTTTAGCAGCGAGACACTGTCTTATATCTACAAACCCTTCTGCAGGAACCAAAAAATAAAAAAGTGGAGAAGAATTTCACCTGGACTAAAAAAAAAGAGAATCTTTCCTGGAGCCCAACCGCTCCTCTGTGCTACATAGTGGAAACACAAAAGCTGCTAAATTCTGATCTGGCATCGGTTACACCATTTCCAAGTTTGTTGGGTTTTTTTCTTTCAATCCACTAATAATATAATTTTTGGAAAAAAAGTAGCAAACAAGAGGCTATCTTTGGAAGAAATAAAAATGCAGATCTGTTAAGCAAAGTGATGAATATTTCAGATTGTTATGATTGGTCAGCTGATGCATCAAGCAAACTTTCCTCTAATAAACAACAGCTTCCAATTCAGGAAAACAAGTTTTATTTTTTATTTCAAGCCTCTTTAAGTATGTAGCCCATCTCAATAGGCGAAGACTATTTTTTTTTTTCCTTTATAAAAAAAAAAAATGTGAAGATTTACATTAGCTCATTAAAGGGTCTAGATGTATACTTTTCTGCTGTGATATTTCAAAGATTGTTACCAGCATTCCTTCCAGTGATTTTCTCCTGTTACTGTGGTACCAAAACATTAAACTAATGAACTTACTCCTCTTTTACGACAGCGTATTTCTAAAACCCCAAACTTCCAAGAAAAAAAAGCAACAAAAATAAACTTACTTGATCCCAAAGGGATATAAACATTGCAAGTCTCATACTTTCAAAATAAAACTAAACGAGACAAATTTTGTCATAAATATGAGTTATAACTCTACCTATATAAGTCATTAGTTGAAATGACATTTTAGAAAAGAAATGCACTAAATATACCTAGAATTTATCAGTCACAACATCACTGCATTGCAAAAACCAAAAAAAGGCCTGGACTTAAAAAAAATTGCTGTTAAATATTTGGTCACACGTTTAAAAATAGCATAAAAAGTTTTAGGTGGTGAAGTCATTAGGAGTTATTTTTTTCAATCAATGAATATATTTTCCAGCAGCTGTTATCTGTTTTCCATGAATCCAAAGCAGGAGGATCAAAGCATTGTAATAATTGTTCATTTATCACATCACATCTGGCAACATTTTCTGAATGTATTGCATGTAATGGGTCAATCTCAATCCCTACTCTGAAATTGAACATGCCTCACATAATTATGAAAGTTGAAATAATGACTTTGAGACCAATCGTTTTTATATGGTTTTTGATTTCTTTGAAAATGCAGTAACAGGTTTCTGAAGCTCTTCCTGGTTTACCTGAAATCTGTTTTTAAATTCTACCTGTGGAGTTCTGTTGCACTTGTGCACTTTTTAAAACCCATTTGCAAAGCTACTGCTTCATACATGTATGGTAACTTCCAGTAAATGGTCGATTGGTTAGAACCAGCTTTTCTCTACACTTTTAATTGGGCTGTGATTTTTCTTTACTTCACTTTCATGGTGTGTTTTTTTAATCATGATCTTAGCATTTCACCTCTGTGTCTCAGTCAATCACTGTAATTTACTTTTAAGAACCTGGATCTTTAAAACTGACTGCCTAACAGTGAAACATTGTTCACATTTGTTGTACAAGCTGTTGTTGTTGTAGCCATGCTGTGTGGATAAAAATAGGTGCCTGAATCAACTTCATGTTTGTACTGTGGTTATTTTTGAATTCCTGAAGTTATTCTGGAAAAAATTACACTTTGTTAGAATCTAGTCCAGATTTATCAGACAGAAACTAAAGATTGAAATTGATAAATTAACTCAACAGGTTCCTTAAATCTAATTTTTCTCTTCTGATAATATGGACAGTGATATCAGGGGAGCTTTTTCACACCCAGCTTCTTCAGAGACGTTTGTCATAATTTTATACCCGTTGTAAAAAAAAAAAAAAAAAATGAAAATATTTTATTTTTGCTAAACTTTACAAAAGCTAATAAAGCCTTTTACAAATATTTATCCAAATACAAAATCTAGTTAAGTTAAAAACATTGAAACCTCACAACAATTGTGAGATGGCAGAAACTTCTGACCACGTCTGTCCTCTGCAGCTTTGATGTACACCAAAAATAAACAAAATATGGAATAAATTCTTAAAATATTTTAAACATGTTTTTTTCCCACACTGATGTTCGATCGGCGTCCAGACCGAGGTCAACTTTGGAGCTTTTACCAAGATGATGAGAAGCTGATAGCCTGGTTTAACTGGGCTGAAACTAGCAGCATGTCTGGAGAGTTTTTAGGAATGAATGAAGTTATTTTCTGCTGGTGCTGGCATGGCTGGAGGTTTGGCTGGAGCTGGCGTTTTGGGACGAGCTGGATCCAGTGTGAGCTTCTCTGTACTGCTGACTCCAGCTCCGAGGATCCTGTTCATGAAGCTGAGGAAGTGAAACAAAAAAAACCCAGCAGATTATCATCAGTAAAACAACCTTTTGAATTGAATCTGATAGGAGTGCAATTTGCTCATTGAAAAGAAAATACTCACCTGACCCATAAACTCTAGGATCTGAGCTTTGGACACCTCCATGTCGGCCCGATGACCCCAGCGGAATTCATACTCTATTGGTTCTGTGTGTGGGATTCTAGTATACTCCAAGTATCTGCAAACATTAGCTTAATTAAATTAGAAAAATCGTAGAATATCAAACATTATTAACCAGGAATTACAGATGATGCAGGTTAAAAAAGCCTGATGCACAATAAGAGATGGTCCACCACATCCTGGACGCATAATGTTTGAAGTGTGTGTAACAGCCAGACCCTCTAGCTGTGCTGGCTGCTTCCACTCTTCAGTTAATCTGTGGTGTGGTATAAACCAGAGTCTATGGTCTGACAGACACTGGCTCTGAACACACCAGCTCATTACAATACAGTGACTTGGGTCGGATTTGAACCTGTGACATCTCGATAGGAAGTCTAAGTATTAATGACCTGAGCCACAGCTGGATAACAAGTGTGTTGTCTATGTGGTCAAACACTAAATCCCTTTGGTTTCTTAGGAACAGGAGTAATTCCTACCTCTGACGCACAAATTCTTCAGTGACGACCTTCCTCACATCACCAAACTCCTCATGTCTCTGCCTGGAAAGTTTTGTAACCAGAATATAGATTTTAATTTGATGAGAGACAGCAAGGTTACATAATTCTCCATAATCAACCTACTTAAAAAATAAAAATCTTGCCTTACCCCGGATCAACTCGGAGTTTCTTCAGAGTGTTCCAAATTTGGTCTAAGAAAACAACAATTTTAGTCTGATTTTGTCAAACAAATAGTGACTGTATCCATTAACAGCAGAAGTATAACTTTGGGGCAATAGTTAGACAAATAAATTAAACTCAAGCAGCAAAGTTCATGTCAGTCACGCACAGATAAGAATCAGCAAAAGCTACAAAAAATACCTTTTTACATCTTTGATGTTCAATTAATTAAAACTAGACAATTATAGTAAAATAAAAGAGTGATTTATCAAAACAGTCCAAAGTTTAAAGAGCCACATGGCTTATATTAGAAACCAACAAGATAATAACTCCACTACCCTTTTTGACTTTCTTTAGCATCTTAAATTATCCTTTACCAAAGCTGGGGTTACCGAGCCTCTGCTTGTATTGTATAAAAAGTTCATTCATTTCAACAAAAGTTTTTTGATCCCAAAGTAAAATAAAAAAAATTCAGTTGAACATTCTTTTTACTGAGGTTTCCTAAAGAATGCCAACATTGTCTGATCCAGGGTCAAGTGGCAATAAGTACTTTTAAACACTATAGCTATCTATAGAAAAAAGATAAGGCTGTCATACAGCACCAAGTACAGTTTGCAGCTCTTTGCAGAGAGAGCAACATATTTGCAGCAGGTTTGACAATCATCTAAACCAGAAGTCTGCAGCATTTTAGAGCCATTTTGCCCTGAATCAGACTAGGGAAGTCATACAGAGCCTCAAAATACTACACATTTTTTTAATAAAACATAAACTATTATTTTCGTCAAATATCTACAATAGGAAATCTGTTGCCTATTGTCTATTGTCTTTAACAACCCACAATTTATTTTTGTATTTTTAGCTTTTAAAGTAAGGAAAAACATTTTATAATGTAAAATAACGATAATAATAAAACATAATTTCCAAGCTAATTAAAAGAAAAATAGCTCTTAAAACATTTTTCTGTTGTTTCTTTTTTTATAATAGCAATTTTAAATATTCCTAATAAAATCCACTACAGCTTCTGTATATTAAAGCACATTATTTTTTTCTTCTTATCATTTATAGCCACTATTAAGAGCCATTATAAAGGGTCCAAAGAGCCACATTTTCCTCTCGAAGGTTGCCAAAAAATGGTGTTTTGTTTTTAAGAAACCCAACAAAGGTGCAATTAGTCCGTTTTATAAAGAAACAAAGCATCATGTAACTCACTCTCTCTGACAATGCCTCCTTTCATAAAAATAACACTCAGGATCACAAACAGCAGACCTGTTTTTGGGTTGCTTGGACATCTATGAACAGAAAGAACATTTTTATTTAAACTTAATGCTGAAAGTTAACGCTAGAAACTACAACCGATGGATGCTTATACTCACTTGACTGGTGAGGCTGCGGCTGCAGGGGTATCCAGATTATTGACCAGAATATACATATGATTTTTAGGGTCAATCTCAACCAGTTTTAAGCCAAACACCTGGGGGAAAAAGTGCAAATATAAATGACAGAATGACATTGAATATTAGAACTATATGGGAGCGGCTTTAACAAACCTGCTCAAATATCCGTTTTGCCCTCTTTATGATCTCAGGATAGACTGTTCTATAGTCCTTCACAATATTTTTAACCAATTCTAAGGAGAGAAACCAGCAGAAAGTTAACACCACACCAATCCGCTTATTAGACCGTTTAATATCTGCTCACCCTAATCCCCCATTCCCAAAACTGCAAAAACTAAAAATGCTTTCCAACTTAACATTATTTTATTACACACAAAAAGAAATACTAAATGAAAGTAATATGTAAATTATACTGCACTGAAAGATAATATAACCACTAATTTGTTTTCTTCCTCTGTCTTACAATGAGGACCAAGACACAAATGGAATCTACAGAGGCAGAAACTCTCTAAGCTCTTTGGTTTGAATGTGTACAGAAAAGAAATATACCAGTGACCACAATGATTTCTATGGTTCCTATCAAAGTTCTTTGACTAATGCTGCGTTCACACCGGACGCAGCAGGCGCGGCAGAAGCAGCGAGTTTACATGCAAAGTCAAAGGTTAACGCGCGTCAAGGCACAGCAAAAGGTCCCGCAGCGCGTTTTGAGCAGCAGGCGCAGCACGTCTGAGCAACTGAAGCAGCGCGTCAGGCGCGTTTAAGAATTTTACGCATGTGACGAGCCGCAAACGCGCTCCTGCTCGAGATGGAGAAATTGAACTTTTGCCGCTCGACGCGCCGCGTCAACCAATCAGAGAAGCTGATCTGGGAGCTGGCAGCGAGACAGACACATCGCTGATGACACAGTGCGCTGTGATCACTCCCCTGAAACAGTTTTTGACGCATAAATTAACTTAAAATGCAGAAATCTGTTGGCAGAATATGTTCGCTTTAATTATCCTGGTGCCTGCGGTTTGGATTATTTAAATGAAAAACACCTACTAGCTGCCGTGGTGAACCGCGAGGAGGCGACCCAGCCAGAGGCTGCTGTGGAATGGGATCCTACTGACAGCGCACCGCTGGTATGTGGGGGTCTGAGTGGCTCCGACAGAAATAATATTGGAAGGCAGGAATGTAATCTAGATGAACTGACTGCATTGATTAAGGCCCCGTCCACACGAAGCCGGCGTTTCGGGGGTCTGTAAACGATCTTTTTTTTATTCAGCCTTCAGAGTGAGAAGATTTCGAAACGCCGTTTTCGCGTTTCCATCTTTAAGCTCTAACCGCATTTTTTTTCTTACACGCATGCGTCATAGCGTCGCCTCTAAACACGCATGCGCGACACAGTATCACAACAACAATGGCGTACTGTGTTGAATGGTTGCTGCTAATGCTACTCACCCTGCTGTCGGGCTTACAACGGAATCTTCTTCTTCTGGAATATCTCCAGGAAGAACAGAGCAATATCCACGACATAGTTCAGCACCTGAATTTGACTGAACCACGAAAATAAACCCGCAGGGCAACCATGTATAAATATTAGTGCGCATGCCCAACATTTCGTCGCCTATTTTTGCTTTGGCACCACAGCGCCACTTACAGGGCTTGCATACATTTTGCAGCGTTTTCATGCATTCGTGTGGACGATCACATTTATTTTACATCTCCGTCTTCACGACAAACGTTCTGGAAAATATTAGCGTTTCGTGTTCGTTTTGACTTCGTGTGGACGGGGCCTAAGTTTTCAGGTGGATTTTCCCACTTAAAAACATATTAAAACTACTTTATTCCCACTGATCACAGCAAATATAGCTGCAAGGTAGAGAAAGGATAGTGAAGCTCCGCCCAACGCGCGTCAGACCCACTTTTGCACCGCGCAGCCAGAGCAGCAAAGCTGCTTCAGCCGCGCGTCAGACCTAACTGGTACAAGCAGCAAAAATGAAGCAGCAAACGCGATTTTGCTGCTCTTGCTGCATCCGGTGTGAACGTAGCATTATTAAGCATCATTTAGGTAAATGGCCGAGAACAGAATCATAGAAGTGGTTTAACGACGGCAGCTTTATCAAAATGCAGAATAAATATTGGAACTCAGGAAGCAGAAGGAGTTCATCTTTCTGTTTCCTGGCTGCTGTGCTACTATACCTGCTCTGCGCACTGGGATCTTCTTCTGGTCTTTTACCAGGATGTACTGCACCACTTCAGCAGTCTGAATGACAGTTAATTAAAGTATATTAACATTTTTATTCTAACTTCTCATTTTTTCTTTTTAAAACATTCTTTTTTTCTCCTCATCAGTTTTGATTTATTAAGCAACAGCGCATTTGACACCACCATGAAGAAACTTTGACTTTTTTTTTCTTTATTTCAGAATTTAACAATAAAAGTTTACACAGAAATTAATGTCTTAAGTCATGTATATATATTCTGTTTTTTGTATATGTATTTTTAACCCGAAATCAACCTTTTTTTATTACAGTACAAAAAAATAATTTTCAGAGTAGGAAGAACAATAGGATGATATCTGTTTTAAGTGATACATGTTGATGTAGTTCTCTCTTTCTTTTGGTCTAATTTTTCTGTCAAATTAAAAATTAACGAAGGGTAATAATGCTTGTTTATACAGTTTTGGCTCGATTCTTCCTCTTAGTGAGTGGCTCTTTCAGAAAATTGCATATGATAGAGTTTGTATACTACAGTTAACTAATTTATTGCTAAATTAGTTGATTATTTCAATAATCACAATTAATCAAATCTATCTTTTCAACCCTGATTACGGTAATATTTAACTTTTCTGTGTTGTCCTGGTGGTCCTACCACTTTCAAACAATATAGATATGATCATGTTAAGACACTAAGGTTAGTTAGAGCCCATCCAACTGGCCAACTACATTATAAAAGTACAGTGTTAATAACTGACACTTTAAATATTACATTCCAACACATACAGTTTTGCATTCAAGCCGTCTTTTTGTTCCTGTGATACTGCAAAGAAAGAAACTATAATTTGATATGCAGCTCTTCATCCAGCAGTGCTTAATAAAAGGTATTATTTGAAATTATAATATTCTTGGAGATAAAATTTGATATTTTTTCACAAATGCTACATACAATTCTGGTTCATAAGTGTGTTACCTTTTGGTCAACCTGCGCAGGTGTAAGTTTCTCCAGACCTCTTTGGACCTGGGAGGAGCTTGGCTGTGTAAACGTCACATCTTCGTCTTCCTCCTGCGTCATAACGCTGTTGGACTGCCGCTAGATAAAAAAATTAATAAATAAAAAAAAACACAAAGTGACTGTCACAATCCCGTAGAAACGGTCACAGGTTAATGCCAACAGAACAATTTATTCCATTTAGGAATATGCTATGTTTGCCAAGTTATAACTGTCTAATTTTCAGTTCAAGCTCTATCAGCAGAGTCTGGTTAATATGTACACAGAATTCATCATAACATTTAAAAATAAAAATTATGTACATACAATCATAACCACACACACACACACAAAAATAATAGGATTTTCAATGGCAATGACATATGGATCTGCCTGGTAGATTTCTTGATGAACACAGATTGATCAAAATGCAGAGATTACTTTCATCTACTTTAATATACCAGTGATGATTCAACTTCATGGGACAAATATCTTCAGAATGAGACAAAACACCACATTGTAAAGTGTATGTTTCTAAAAGCTGGGCACATTCGGATTATTAACTTGCATCTAAAAAAATAACATTTTTCATTTAAATTTAGAAATTGTCAGGCCTAAATTTCTAGAATGTCTTTTTTTATATAAAATTGCATACATCTGACTATATAAAATTAACTTATTTGAGATTTATCACCTGTATATTTCGCACACTTTTGAATAAGTAGTGTGATCATTATTTAAGCTTTTATGATCTGGAGAAATCAGTTGTAAAGTACAACTCAGACATAATTCTCAAGTTTGAGTAAGATTATATCAAATGTTTTTTATATTTAATCATAGTTTATGATCATGATTTTTTTTTGTATCTAAATCAGACCTAATAATAATTATAATAAAAGAGATCTTTTTAATGTGTGGATTATATCATTAAGCTTAAACCCCAAAATGGTAATTGAGTTGGACAGAAAAAAATATTCCTTGTGTGAACAATAAAAAAGTATATAACTCAGATGTCAACAAAGGTTAAAAGTGTTATATTCTTTAAAAAAATAAAACATTTCCTCTTTTAGATCAACAAAACATCAACCTTTAAAAGTCAAACACTTATATTAACATATGTACATTTGAAAATATATTAAAAATTGTATTATTATCCTGTACAGTTTATAATCCTGCGTATATAGAGTTCAGTTAAAGAAATATTGTAACAAAGCCGGTGCCTCTGACCTGGGAAACATGGCGGCGGAACAACCCTGTTGGTTCATTGCACTTACTTTACTTTGACTGAGCCTCAGTGTGTTAGAGGGTCGTTTTCTTTGAGTCATGGCTGCAGAGCGTCTAGGGAAAAAAAGCATTTTATTTAAAAATTTAAGCCACAATTCAAACCAGAACCGAAACAGTAGGAAGTGATGGAAGGTGGCTTTAGCTGAGCAGCGCGTTGGCTTATTAAACGACGAAAAAAATCATTTATAAACAGCTTTTTACCTCACAGAGTGCGTCTAGAGTTAGGTTGCTCAATAGTTGTTTATAAAAATAGGCTAAACTATTTCACTCATTCGCTAAAACGACCGTTTCAGTAAAAAAATTAAAAAACAGTTTTTGGATCGGCTGTTTCAGTTGTCGACTTCCCGCTACAACGTCCGCTGCTGACGTAGAATAGCCGCGCCTAGAAGGGTTGCAATACGTCAAGACCATCGCCATATTGGAAGGGTGGACATTGGCCTTAAAACATTCAAGTGACTGCAGGGGCTTCAGTTTTAGCTGAATTTAACAGATTATGTTACGTTGTCAGACAAATGGCATAATATCTAGAAACATACCTAAGTGTTCTGCTCAGGAATGTCATCAGTTGATTTATGTAAAAAAAAAAAAAAAAAAGTAAAACCCTTTATTGTCCAACAATGAGGAAATTCACTCTCTGCATTTGACCCTTCTCCTTGGGGAGCAGTGGACTGCCATTGTGTGGCACTCGGGGAGCAGTGAGGGGTTAAAGTTCTTGCCCAGGAACACAGAGTAGAGGCTGTGGGGATCAAACTTGGTACTTGCAACCTCCTCAGAGCACAAGCGCACTGCTCTAACCAATAGGCCAACACTCCCCAATTGGCATGAATCAATTGAATCCCATCTTCTAGGTATGCCAAAATGCTTCCTCCACCCCTTGGTCCATACTTTATCTTGGTTTTTTTGAACAATTTACTGATATTTTATATCTCATAACATCCCTACACTACATCTCTTATAACCTTGGAACTCTGGACACACCCTCAACTCATAAATAATGATATCTCCAAATCCAGGGTCATATTTAGATGAGCTTATTGGACCCCTTCAATTATTGGACCATAAACTAATTCATTTCAAAAGTTTTGTAGGTTGTGGTGTGCCGTATAAACCAGTCACATTTCTCCACACCAACCTTTATATACATGAGCCACGGGAATGATTAGAACTGTCATGTTAATTGACTATATCAATGACAATGAAAAAAAAATAAAGTTGTCATATGTGGACGCACTGTATTTACTGTATATAGCCCATGCACCTTTTTCTTCCTTTTGCACGTTCTTCTTTGACTATTTAAGCAGATGTACATTTCTCCACTGTGAGATCAATAAAGTCAATCAATCAATCAGTTGCTATACCTCCACTCAGGTTATAATTAAAGAGTTGTGTGTGCACCTCATGGTTCAAAAACAGCATTTAGAAATGCTGTGGAGGACCATTTCTAAAAGGAGACTGTTCTCTAAAACTGCAGTGCACAAGTGTTCCAGCAGGAGGCAGTAGGAGCTCTAGGTAGCTCCAAACTGTCGTTAAACCGAAAAAGAAGATGCCGAGAAGTAGGAAGCAGCAGGAGAAGAAGAAAAAGAAGAAGTAAAGGTTAACAAGATTGATTTTAAAGTAAGTATAAAATAAAAACATGACATGTAGGATTTAATGGTTTCTATACATAACACAGTAGAAAAAAATGTGTCAGTTCTGAAGGTAACATTTATACATAGTTCCTCGTGTTTACTTACAGCTACAAACAGACTTTATTTTTAATATGAATAATGATACGTTAACTGGAATTAGAACTTCCGGTCTGAAGTTTTTTACAGAATCCATGCACAGTTTGGAAATAAATTATTTTCCAGGTTTGAATGACTACTGATTTGATTCCTTAACTCGCTGTCTAAGTTGTTCTATTCTTCCTATTTCATTCATTCATTTCTTTCCTTCCATCCCTCCAATTTTCCGACTATCTTTAAATGTATTCTCCTTGTTCGATGTTTAGTTAAAGAATCTTTAAATGGGTTTAGGATCCTTTCCCTGTTGGAAGTCATCAGGCTTCATTTAGTTCATTACATGCCACATCACAGCTGCCACCTCCATTCTTAACAGATGTATAATGTTATGTTTGAAAAGACAAATCCTTTTACTTTTTCAATAAAATTAAGTATCTAATTCAGGTATACTTCATATTTTAGTTTGGCTTATTGTTTTATGAAGATTTACTATTAAACCCCATTACACTTAGGGTTCTAATCCACACTTAGATCAGTTAATGCTTGTCAAATATGAGAGATCATGACCCCTGATATAAGAAAAATAAATAGATTACAAGCTCCTCAGCCTCTTTAGGCAGCAGTTTGGGTCATAAGGTTTCCTATCAGTCCAATGGGTGGTCAGGACCCAATCACTCTTGATCACCCATTGTTTGATTTGTGATCTTTCATAGTGTGGTGATTAGGGCTGGGTAAAAAAAATTGATTGAATCGATTCCTTTACATTTTTGCAAAATCGATGTCTAGGGAATGAGATCGATTAGTACGTGACGTTCACATTCGAATGAGCAGGAAAGATGCACTCAAGATTACTTCAAGTCAGACAGCTGCAAATATAGCCAACAGGTTGACTGAAGACATTAACAAATGGGGGCTGACCCGCAAACACCCTGTAGTTGTTACAGACAACGCTGCATATATGGTTTGTGCACTGAAGATAATGCAGCTCATGCATGTCTGAGTGAGTGAGGCTTAACTTTTTCACTTTTCACAAACAAGTTTGCACTTATGAGACAGTTTTGTTCACATCTCAAGTTTAAACTTTCTGATTTACAAGTTTGCACTTTGTGTTTAATGTGACAGGAAAAAATAAAATACATGAGTATTTTGAAACACAGTTGAACCACTTTCATTATTGCAAAAACAGATCGAATCAAAATTGAATCGATTCAGGACTTTGGCGAAAATACCCAGCCCTAGTGATGATGTTTGCTTGTCTTGTCAGGTGACTGTGAGTGTAGGTAGAACCTCTGGAGAGACAGGATGCCTCTGGAGGTCAAGTGGCCCTTCCCACAATGCCCCGCACTAGCATGGAGGGTCTCCAGCTCCTTTGTTATGGGAATGGTCGGCACGTATTCTTATATCTGGACCAGTAAGTTTTTAATCCCATAAATATATATACACGTGTAAAAACAGGTATCCTTCTACAGCAACAAAGCAAAAATACATTTAGTTGTTTTTTTCTATTCTTTATTTTTGTGACTCATTAGTTTTGGGTTTTTTTCTTTCAGAGTACATGAATTACCTAACAGTTCACAATCAGGAGGTTCTGTTGGACCTGATTGACCACAGGCCGTCAGACACGCCCCTCATCACCTTGGCCAATCACCAGTCTTGTATGGATGATCCACATATCTGGGGTAAGACAAAGTAAACTTTAAAAAATTCCCTCTTTGTGGGTCTCAGTCAGAAGTAATCAGGATCATGGAAATAACAGCTTTTGTTTGGAGCAGGAGTTCTGAAGCTCCGGCAGCTGTGGAACTACAAAAAGATGCGCTGGTGAGTTTAACCCCGGACAGTCTTTCTCAGCCGTAAGACGTCCCTGATTTTTCCTCCTGATGACAATTTAAACCTCTTCACCTGCACCTGAACAGGACGCCGGCAGCGTCGGACATCTGCTTCACCAGAGAGCTTCACTCCAGGTTCTTCAGCCGGGGAAAGTGTGTTCCTGTCTGCAGGGGTGAGTGTGTAAAAGCTCATCATTTCGTTTTTTTACCAGCTGAATGACTCACATTAGGTCTTCATCACAGGCGATGGTGTTTATCAGAAGGGCATGGACTTTATCCTAGAGAAACTAAATAGAGGAGAATGGGTTCACATTTTCCCTGAAGGTATGTCCCTAGTTTAGCTTCTTTGTATCACCGCTGTCCCTTTTAGTGCATTCTTTGGGACCATTGCAAAATGTTTTTTCTTTTTTTTTTTATTCCCCATTGAACAGGAAAAATCAACATGACTGAGGAATTTATTCGCCTTAAATGGGGTGAGTGGAAAAAATGTATTCTCTTCCAAAACATCTGATAAAGAGCAGAATTAAAGGAATAGTACACCCAAAACATGATTAGCCTTCATTTTCTACTCACCCCCATGCTGAACAACACTCTGGAGTACTTTTTTGATATCTCAAATGCATCTGGAGATCTGGGAGGCTTCTTGCTGTCTGCTGACATTCAAATAATGGAGGTCTATGGTGACCGAGACAGAAAGGTCCATAAAAGTCCACAAAAAACGTGTCAATATTCCTCCATACTGCTCGTCCAATGTATTCCAAGTGTCCTGAGTGGGTAGCGTCCATAATTTACTCGAAACGAAGTCATTTAGAATGTTTTTAGAGCATAAACAGTAGTGTATAGGATTTCCTGAAAGCGCGTTCACGACGCTACGGAAACCGCGGCAGACCAAACCAGATGAAAGTGCGGATTCAGCTCGGCAAAGAACTCATGCTCTTCCTCAACACTGAAGTCCTCAGACATTTTTCTTTCGTTGTTTCTTTCTTTGCACAGGTAAACAGCAAATCTCTTCTTCTACGCTTGCATTATTGGCAGAGCAGACGCTGAATGCGCACTTTCATCTGGTTTGGTCTGCCGCGGTTTCCGTAGACTCGTAAACGCGCTTTCAGGAAATCCTATACACTACTGTTTATGCTCTAAAAACATTCTAAATGACTTCGTTTCGAGTAAATTCTGGATGCTACCCACTCAGGACACTTGGAATACATTGGACGAGCAGTATGGAGGAATATTGACACGTTTTTTGTGGACTTTTATGGACCTTTCTACCTCGGGCACCATAGACCTCCATTATTTGAATGCAAGAAGCCTCCCAGATCTCCAGATGCATTTGAGATATCAAAAAAGTACTCCAGAGTGTTGTTCAGCATGGGGGTGAGTAGAAAATGAAGGCTAATCATGTTTTGGGTGTACTATTCCTTTAAGAGAGCACCACTCAGGCCGTACATTTAGATGAAGCAGGAAAATCGGATTAATAGATATGTTACTAAAGAATTCTTATTACTCCTGATCTTTATGTTTTGATTTAAAAATTTCAGTATCATATTTTAAAGGTAGAAAGATGAAAACTTTCTACAAACATGTCTGCATTGCTCTAGCTTTGAGATATAGACTGGAGGGCCTAAAATCTACCAAGATGATATTAAAACACCACCAGCAGCAACTGGCCTCTGTTTACCCTGTTTTTTTTCATTTATCAGATTGAATTTTCATTCGCATAGATGTGTATTAGTGTTGTCACGAAACTAAACTTTTCAACTCGATACCGATGCTAAGTAAAATATTTGATGCTCGATACCATTTTTGATACCACAAGAATAAAAACAAAGACTCTAAAATTCAACAGAAATATTTTCATTACTAAAAAAATACAAGAAATAAATAAAAAAACAATAAGAATAATATTTTGAGGTTGTATGCTGTGCACAATAGTAAGCAAGCTTGATAAAAAAAAAACATACAAAAATAATTCTCAGCAGCTGCACCTCTTACAAAAAATTCTGAAACTGAAAAATGCACAGAATTATTCAATCACACAGTGTTACTTTTTTGAGTATCAATACTTTTCACAACCCTACTGTGTAAAGTCATCTGATGCCTTAATTGAGCATCGTAAGCAGATAAGAGTGTTCAAAACCCATCTTAAACATCCGTTTGCATGTATAGTGTACTCTATGAAGGATTTTTATTGAATTAGTTATAAATTAGGTTTTCTAGTCATGTTAAAGGTTCAAGGTCACGCCTAACATTTCAACCAATTTTCCGTTTTCCAGTAGACTTATCTATTTTCATAAACAGCAGGAGGGATCCAGGCTTTCATGTTGGCATCAGGTTGTGACTCGGTTAGCAAAATGTTGCAGTTGAAGTCGAAACTTACACCAGAGAGCTTTTTCCCCAATCTGTTATTGTATGGTTTGGGTTAGTCTGTGTCAATTATGCCCTCAGTTTATTATTTTTTTATTTTATTTAGCTGGCAGGAGTTGCACCTGATGTGGTTGCCTGCTGCTGTAACTCATCTGCTTCATGGTCTGGTATATCTAGATAACACAATGTTGTGATTATCTAGGAAAATCCATCATTGTTTAAGATGAAGCTCCTCCCCGTTTATCCATCTTCTAATCCATCTAAAAACTAAACACTAGACTCATACTTTATCTCTTCGGGTTGACCCGGAGCCTGGGCTTGGAATCTAAATTGTGCGTTCTATCTTTATTTGGTCCAAAATCGTGTTACTGTTCCTGGAAAGTTCGGATTGTCAGGTTGGTGCCTGATGCCACAGCAGATCTTAGATTCTGCTCTCCTTTAATTAAACAAGAGGAAATCTATAAAAAAAATGGCTCCTACTGTTCCGAATCCTACACTGCAGAAACAATCTAGAAATAAGTAAAAATGTCTTAAATTAAGTGTCTTTACCCTTAATTTGAGTAGGTATGTAAGAGGATTTGCCAATGGAATGAGTATTATTACTCTTAAAATAAGACAATTAGGTAAAATTCACTTGAAATAAGACAATGCAATTGTTTTTTCTTATTTTAAATGTAAATGATCTTGTTCCATTGGCAAAGCGTCTCACTTACCTCCTCAATTCAAGAAAAAATTCACTTATTTTAAGAAAGAATGACTTATTAAGATTTACATTTTTTACAGTGTATACATTTTGTGCACCATGAGGCTGTCTGCTGAAACAACATCCCTGCTTTGTGTTTTAGGTGTAGGTCGACTAATAGCAGAGTGCTCGCTTAACCCAATCATCTTGCCGCTTTGGCATGTAGGTAAGTAATGCAGGTCTGTAGTATCCCACAGGTAAAGTTAGAATTTGAAGCATATGGCTAAGATATCGTTTTGATATTTTGCTCCATCTTGGCTACAAATCAGGAGGATTTCCATCAAATCTTATGTTTTGAATCATCCTTGGCTGAATCCTACAAAGACATTTTTTTAACTTGTGGTAAAGGTATGTAGAGGGTTGCATGTGCAGACTCTCTAGCCATCAGATGGAGCTAAGCTGTTAATCTCTGTACTGAGCTAAAGCTGCGTGGAAGGTCCAGTAGACATCAGGGTTTAGTAGATTGGATAATCATCTTTAACTCTCAGTAGCCTCCTTATGCTTGGCTTTATTAGACTTTTAGGGGTATTTCTGTCCACCCTCCTCTCCAGCATTATTTCAGCAAAGCGCTTGAAGCATTAAAAATCAAAATGAGGCATTCAATTTGAATGAACTAAAAGCAAACTTTTTGAGGCTGTTTTTTTCAGTCAGTATTTCTGTTGTAGATTTGCTGCTGTGTTTGGGGTCGTTCTCCTCTTGGTTACTCGGTTGGGTCAAGCCTCAGTTAACAGACTAATGTTCTCACAATTGACTTCCGTAATAATTGGATTCTATGGAAGACATCACGCTCTACAATGGTCTGCAAACGACTTTTGACCATTAGTTTGTGTTGTTTGCAAACCTCTGTGTTGGACTTTATAATTCAAGGATAAATCATAGTTCTAATCCAGCCTTTCCAATCAATCATGGGTTGTCCTCTAATTCCATTGTCAAGGAGCAATGTCTGCCCTGGTTTTAATCCTGAGAAGATTGGCAACTGTCTTCAATGCGCTTTTCCACTTGGTGAATATAACATTTAGAAGGAATGCAAATATTTTGAGAGGTTGAAGAAGTGTTTGGGATTTTCTTACATGATGATGATCCATTTAAAGAGATTCACAATTACTTTGTTGGACTTAGTCGATGGCTGTTCCTCCTCCTCAGGTTTGACTGACGTCCTGCCAAATGTGCCGCCCTACATTCCTCGAACGGGGAACGTAAGACCACTGATACCTTTTTCTTTTAGATATTTTGATATTCTTTTTTTTTTTAGCTTTGGTTTGCTTTGATTGACAGTGCATTTCCATTGAGCATCAAATAATTACAAACAAAAAACCTTAATGGAAATAGGGAACTTTAAAAAATCTCATTGTTTTAATAAAAAAAAATCTTTGGAATAGCTTAAGGTGATTTTCTTTCTGCCAAAACTGTCTCAAAAATTGTGTTTTTTATTTTGCAAAACTGTAACAAAAAACACTTTTTCCACATCACACAGTCAGGTGATCATCAGCTGGATTTATTACTGGCTAAAAAAGATTACAGGAAGTGGTGCCTTTTTAAAATTTTTAATGCAAACACCACAGTTGTCAAATGATGGTTTATTATCTACAGTAGTAGAATACGTACAAGATTTTGTGCACATTTGTAATGTGATGTTAACGGCAGTTCTGCTTCCAGAGAATCACCATCCTGGTGGGTAAACCTTTCACTGTCAAAGAGCTGGTAGAGTCCCTCCGAGCTGAAAACAAGAGCCAGGTGAGGAGGACAAGGTCAAACTTAAAATGTACACAAGGAGCTGTTTTTGCCTTTTTAAGGGGGAATGTATTAACAGAGCCAATTGTTATCAAAAACAACTGATCAGTGGATTTAACACGAAGTGTTAGAGCTAGACATGCACCAATAGGAAAATTGTAGCAATATCACATGACCAAAGAAATACCCCAAGGTCAATTCCCTCCCTCCCTGAAAAATTACAGACATGACAACTACATGGTTTTAAACCATTTTGTATATTTCTACTCTTTTTCATGTTCCTATTATTTCCTAATGTGATTTTTTTTAATGGTTTGTTTATAATGTAGTGTAATTTCTTTATGTGAGGACCCCAGGAAGATTAGTGGCCACTTATTTGGCAGCTAATGGGGATCCTAATAAAACTAAACTAAACGTTGGTTATTAATATTGGCACAGTTTTAGTCATTCATTTAATGGCATCAATCCATCCATTTTCTGTCACGCTTATCCCTGCTGGGGTCACAAGGAGTGACAAACAACCATTCATGCACACACTCACACCTAAGGAGAATTTAGGGAAGCCAGTTAACCTAAAATCCTGTTTTTGGACTGTGGGAGGCAGTCGGTGTAGGGTGGTTAGGGCATAGGGCTCGGAATCCAGAGTTCAAGCCCCATTCCCACAGACTGCAACTCTGGGTCCCTGAACAAGACCCTTAACCCCAAACTGCTCCCCACACACTGCAAATGGCAGCCCGATGCTCCCCAAGGGGATGGGTTAAATGCCGAGAGGGATTTTTTGTTGCGCTGTACGTGTGATAGAGACTGACACGGAAGTGGATTTTCACTCTTGTCCCGTCCCACTCCCACAGAAAAAAATTGTGTCCCGTCCCGATCCCAGGCTAGAGTAGAAATCTATATCCTGTCCCGTCTCACTCCTGGTGAAATTACTCCCACTCCCATCCCGCTCCCATTCAGAATGACTCCCGCTCCTGCACCACTCCCATTCTTGTTGTTTTTGAGCGTGGGTGAAAAACTCAGAGCGGAAGCACTGTTGGTTTTTGGGTCGTGTAGTTTTTTTGACTCGCATTATAGTGTAGGCTTCAAGGAAAAAAACTACAAAATGGCGGCGCCAGTGATGGATTTTTTTTCTTTCTATTTTATTTTATGGCATCGATCCTAGTTTTTTTTTAGTTACTATTGGTTTGCTCCCGTTAATGTTTAATCCTATACCGTCCTAATTACGTGATCATTACTAATACTGACTCCCATCCCACGGGAATCCCGTGACCCGTTGGATTCCCGAAAAAATGTCAGTCTCTAACGTGTGACAGTGTAATGACAACAAAAACACTGGAAAAAAGTTAAAACGAGTCCCGTATTTTGACAGGATATTTATAAAAAAAATTAACTTGAAAATAATATGCGGTTATCATTGGAAATAGTCTTTAGCAATCTATATTAGCCATTAGCATTGCTAGCTGTACTAGAATGGAGGGGCCCTTATTGTGGGACATAGATGCATTCCTTGCTGCACTCTAGCCTTCCTGTTTTATGCGTAAAGTTTTGCTCTCTCTTACAGCTGCAATGAGCCGCAGATATTGTCCATTTTAAATGACTTCTGATCATAATAATACCTTCTACTTTCACTGAACTTTTCTTTTAGATGGAAATGAGAAAGACTTTGACCGATTTCATTCAGGAGGAGTTCAGGAACCTGAAAGCCCAGGCTGAGGTTCTTCACAGACAGATAGAGACCAGATCCTGAGATCCAGTTTACCTGCAAACACCGAGCGGCCCTTAACCTGCATCAGAGGGTAAAACCTTCAATACAGGATGAGTTTGGACACCTGAACTTTTACTTTGGATGAGCTCCGTGACACTCTGGATTTTGTGTTAAAATGTGAAAAGAACAGCTTTCCTGAATGACTGTTTTCTGTACGTTTTATTATACATAAACCCAACTGTTTAAGAAAAAAAATGTTTTAAAGTGATTTAGCAAATGTAACTGTTATGATGACTGAATATTTTGGGTGAATGTTGGATCCAGACATTGTTTCTGCAGCAGATTATGAATCATTTGTTCTTGTTATTTTCAGCACTTACCTCTTTATGAACCGGTGGTTCCCAGCTCAAACCTAACCTGTGCCTCTGAGACATTTTTACATTTCTTTGTCATTAGATTTTTTTTTCTAATATTTCATTTTAAACAATGTCAGTCTTGATTTAGCTGTCAGTATTTAGACATGATTGGAACGTATTAAACTCTGCAGGTTTTAAAACTTTGAGGGAGTCAAACAACTGATGTCAGACTAATGGAACTAGTTCATTACAGACCTTTATAAAGACGATGATTCAATCTTATTTTATCCTGCTTAATTCATTTATGTTTGTTTGGATGATAAAGTTGGAGAACTTTACATTAAGCTGCTCTTTAAGACACCAATAGGTATTTGAAGCGAGGACGGCGTCCTGCTTCACCAGTGTGCCAAAGCATCACTTATTACTATTCAAGGCGTGTTATTTATAATTACCATTATAATTTAGATTTTCTGCTAAATTCTCTTCCCTCCTCCCCATAAAAAAAATAATAAAACACTGCAACTTGAGTAGTTTGAACAGGAGTAAAGTGTTATGAATTTGAATTGATGGTTCAGACATACAGTTTACACCAAAAGTTGTATTTTGTCTTTAAGGTTTTTCCCTTTATATGCTTCTAACCATTTTTAAACGTCTCAACTTACTATGACTTTATTTTTATTTTAATGCAGCAGTTTCAGTTTAGAGTGGGATAATATATGCTTTCGCATTCATGTGTTAGATTATTTTTTCTTTCTCCCCTTAGTTTTATGTTGATTTAATCTCATGTAAATGTATACATCAATATTTTTATTTTAAGTTAATTCCTTGCCTAACCTACCACTTATAAAAAAAAACTCTGTTTTCTGTCAAATCACAATCAATCTAAACACATTAAACTGTATTTCTCTCTTCTTTTTTTTTATATTGCGACCTGAATTTTTCAGTGAAAGCTAATAAACCAGGATCTCTTTTACCTGCTTTTGATCCACGTAAAGCACAGCAGAGAATGCAACTTAAAATGCAACATTAAGGGAATGGTTGTTCCACTTCTGGGTTAAGGAATTATGTTTCGTTCGGTTTGCCGTTTTTACACAGTGATCGATACTTTTCTCGTCTGTGTTTCTGTCTGAATGCAGATTTCTATTTAACTCCATGTTGCTGCAGTCATCACTATCACAGCTCTGGTGTTCTTGCCTTTACAGCCTGACAACTGAACACCAAGCACTGATCCGTGACGTTCTTTATGGAGTTTTATAAACATTATATAAAGTTTAAGGGTAATTATGCCAATATGGATAATGTTGGATATTCTTTAAATCTATCAACTTTTTAAAATCTGCCGTAGCTTTGATGCTGAATTTGTATGACCTCTCTGGCTTCTCATAAGGGAAAGAAAAACGTTCATTTGCCATCACTGTCACCTTTCTGTCATTGCCACTCCTTCCGGCTGTATGCTTTGAATAAAGCACCTGGCTTCTTAAGCTGTAATTGTCATTTCTCCTTTATACTTTATGTCAGTGATTCCCAACAGAGGGTACTCATACCCCTAGTGGTCTTTAAGTGCATTGCAATCAGAATCAGATTTATTGCCAATAAGGCTTGCACTTATAAGGAATTTGAATTACTTACTTTTTGGTGTTTTGTTTTTTTTAATGTATGGCAACCTCAATTGTTTTTCGGTTTTTTTTGTACATGACTAAAGAGATACAGGCCCTTTGAGGCATTTTAAAGTCTATTTTCCGTAAAAAACTAAAGGTATAAACACAAATCTGACGTCTTGCACATGCGTGTTGACTATGTGTATTGTTAGGTTCAAAAATGTAGATAAAAGAAGGACTGAATACACAGAGAGGGATTTTCAACAACAGCTTCCTGCAGGAGGGGAGAAAGAGCCGAACCCACACTCCAACACTCTCTCTCCCCGACCCACCTCCTTGCAATGCCTTATTTATTAACAGAACATAACACATGGTTACAAAAGAGATTATTGTTCTGACAGGACAGTCATGTATGCTGATCTGACAGAACACCGGCTTCCTCCCACAGTCCTAAAAGCATCAGTGTTACCTTAATAGGTGTGTCTAAAAGGAAAAAAATAGAAAAGAAATCATAAACCTACATTAGAGTAGGTGATACATTAACATAGCTTATGTTTGCAGATAATACTAATTTCATAACTTGATAGTAACTGTAGAAAAAGAACTGATGAAGTTAAACAAGGGTTTGTGTTAAAAAAGCCATCGTTAAATGAAAGCAAATCCAAATTGATGATGTTTGGAGGTAAAAGGACCAATAAAGAGGTTTTAAGGAAAGGTTACCAGAGAAAGGTAACCTTGTTGCACCAAACAAAAGGCATACGTTCAAACTTGGTTGAAGCCAAATGGTATGACAAAGGCAGTCTTTTCCATACCAACTTGATCCACCTCCATCTGCCAATATCCTCTTGCAAGGTCTGGGGTAGAATACCACTCTGCAGCTTTGAGTCCAGTCAAGTACTTCTCTGTTCTTGACAACAGATGGGCATCCTTGTGCGTCAGGGTGTTCAACCTCCTGCAGTCCACACAGCATCTCAAGGCATCCCTTTTTTTCCCAACGAGGCCAATAGGAGCTGCCAATTGGGTTGAGATACAACTGTTCAGCCTGTTCTGAAGGTGTCGTAGATCCTTATATAGACTGGGATGGAGAGGGGGTGCAGACCCTGTTGGTATCTGATGCTTGATAATGGAGACCCAATAAAACTGTTTACATGTATGGCTAATAAAACTACTCCTTATTTGTGCACATATTTTTGTTAAAAAAATATTTTGCAAAAAATGCCATCATAATGCTTATATCAATAAGTGTGTCCCCCCTTCGGTGTCCACCTCATTGGATCAGTCCATTTACTGCGCGTGGAGAAAGATCCAAACAGACAGCAGCAAACCATTTGAAAACAATGTGAAGAGCCGTGTTGCCAACTTAGATCTTTTTTGTCGCTATATTTAGCGAAATTTTCAGACCCTTTAAGCACTTTTTGTTTTTTAAACATGTAGTGACAAAATTAATCGACTTTTTTCTGCTACTGGAGACTTTTGCAACAACATCTAAAAGCAGCAAACTCTGTTCTCCAGAGCAAGTAGATAGGTAACCCCGCCTCCTGCTCTCCTCTATCTTGTCTGCTGTCATGATTCATGCAGCTATGATTTAATCCAAATGAGAAATGGAGAACAGATAAGCAGATCATGGCTTGTCTACAGTGAAAAGAAGGACTGGGTTATTTACTTTTGTCGCCTTTTTGGAAACACAGGAAGGAGCAATCAGCTAAGTGAGCTTAGTGCTTGGAAAAAATCTTTCATTCCTTTTGAGACAGCATGAAAAGTCAGCTGAGTACAAAACATAGAGGAAAACAACAAGAAGAGAGGGACAAAACCTAGAACAAATAATGTATGTCTATTCTATTAAAATTTCTGTATATGTATAATGGGTCAGTTTTATGTGTTGTCTTATCAAATCAGAGGGCCCCCTGCCTGTCTTCGCCTAGGACCCCAAATTTCCTAAATCCACCCCTTCAGACTGAGCTGGTCACTGGCAGCTGTTTTGGTAACTTTGCCGCGCCCCTTTAAGGTGGAGGATGCTCCCCAAAGGTTACTGGCTGACATTTACCGTAGCAAAAGCTTGAATCTATGATTGACACTCTGTAGCAGGTATGGTATAGGAAAAGCTGTGAGCGCCAGATGGGTCCCCTGAGAGAGAGAAGACCACAAAAATATAATGATGTTCAATCCCATTACTCCAGTTTCTGGCCCCAAGCCTAGTGATAGTGACAGCATTGAGGAAAAGCAGAACAGTTGTTGAAAAATAAAAAAATGAAAGTACAGAAATTATCACAGGAGTGTGAATAAGTGTCAATATGAAAGATTTAGCTGGGAATTTAAAAGAAATAGGGAAGTAAAAGGGGCACGCAGGCTGACAAAGGGTCCAGAGAAAGTTGAAACAGAAACTGTCTTGGTGGAGTTTGAAATAAAATAACTGCCGAAGGAGTTTTCTTTGTTTTGATGAGATTTAGTTTCAGGAATTTCGTGCCTAAACCAGTAAGATGTTTCAATCTTCAGGAATTCAGCAATGTTGCAAAAAAGTGTAAAGGAAAAAATTAGATGTGCCTGATGTTTCATGAATATGGAAAAATGTGGAGTAAAACCAAAGTGCTGTAGTTGTGGAGTAGAGTAGACTGTTGTAACATGCAGAAGCAGGTAAAATGGTTGAAAAAGAGAAACAAAATGGAAATTTTTTGACAGGAGAAAAACAGGTGCTTCAAAAGGTTATGGAAATGGTTGAAGGGAAAATAGAAAAAAAAAATTGGTGACTTTTATTGCAGGAGTAATAAATGCAACCTTAGATGTGAAATCAAAGACGAAAAGGATTCAGATTTTTGTTCAGGCAGCATACCATGGTTAGGATTTGAAGAATATTCAATGGAAAGATATAAGGGGAGAATAATGTAGTCAAGCAATTCAAAAAGGATAATTTCAATCTTACAATAGAATGCAAGGAGTCTTTTGTCAAATGGTCAAGACTTTAAACAGTGCTTTTATTTGTTTAAGCTCCCAGTGGTTACCACCATTATTCCACTCTTTATTTTCATTAGTGTAGTCTTTGTTCACTTTACAATTAAAAAAAAAAATCTAAACAGTAGTGAAAAGTTCAGTATTCATTCTTTTCCTGCTTTGTGTGCCAACAGTCATGGCTGCTAAGTGACAGAGTGCAGGCAAAGATGGTTGGACCTGTTTGAATCCACAGCCAAAACTATTCCAGTCTTATTTTCATGGAATTTGAAGGATCCAGTCCAGATAGACCGGGTCCTTGGACGATGCAGCCTTTAAAATCAAACACACTCTATATGCGTAGACACCTCATTGGACGCTGTCGGAAGCGAGGGCGACGTGCCTAGAAGGCAGCCATCTTGAATCAGACCAAAGTTCAGACAGCTGCTGTGAGAATACATAGGAGGCGCCTTTAATCACATGAAAGAGGAGTCAAAGATAATATTACAATAATCTCTTACATGTCACAACCCCTTAAAAAACAAACATTTTATTATGAACAAGATAAATATTTTACAAGTTTCATAGCTAAAAAAATGGAAGAATAAAATGAAATGACCAAAAGAAATGACTCCCAGCTTTAGCTGCTTGTTTCCTGTTTGTTTCAGACTATATGGGTCCAGTCCAGCAGCTTCAACAGCAGCCGGTTCTTCAGCGTCCGCAGCCTGCTGCCGTAGTTCTGCTGCAGCACGGAGGCCATTCTGCAGCGCAGCGCCTGCAGGCGCGGCAGGGAGCCGCAATCCGGCACGTTCAGCATCGTGTGGAAGAAGTCCAGCCACAGGTCGCTGTGGGGGTTCCTGCAGGGAGGAGAAGATCTCAACAGGCTGTAGGTGAGGAACAAAGGCCGGACCCAGAGGTTCCATGACCTACCTTCTGAAGACGGCGTTGGTCTTCCACACGCCGCTGTGATTGCTGACCTGCATGTAGCTCCCAAACAGCATGTAGTAGACCGTCCCTGCCACCCCAAAGTAATCCGCCTGGAAACATGGAGGCACAGAGGAGCCTGCTGAGACCTGCAGCTTTCATACCTGCTGCTGGTTCTGGTTGCTTTCCAACCAGCAACAGGAACAATAAGCCGCTTTGGCTTCCCCCTCATCTGATCGCCATGGTGATGACCAGAAGGGGCCGGTTACCTGGTAGGTCCACGGTTTCCCGCTGAGCATCTCGGTGCCCTGGAGGCCTGAGGTCAGACATCGTGCGGTGAACGCCGTGCCTTCTGGTAAGAGCTGCATGTCGATGCTCTTGCCGAGGTCGATGAGGACGAGGCCGTGGTCCACGCTGTCCGCATTGAAGCCGCTGTCGTCCAGGAATCTTAAGGGACAGAAAAACCATGTTCATCTTGTTACAGACGGACCCCAGAACGGCCCAGTTGAACCCGCGGCGCCCAACCTCTTTCCCAGCATCAAGTTGTCGGGCTTGATGTTGGCGTGGATGATGCCCACGCTGTGCAGCTGCTCCACCATGTTTAGGATGCAGACGCTGAAGTACAGGACCAGGGGCTGAGGCATAACCTTCTCGCTCATGGATCTGTAGATGTTCACAGCGTTCTGGAAGGAGCAAGCAGAGGCGGTTAGGACCAGCAGCAGCAGCCACCATGGAACAGGTCGGCGAACTCAGCAAACGGACCAGCAGGGTGCCGTACTTGTGCAGCTCCCCCAGCATGACGCTCCCGTCCTGGAAGAGGTGTGCAGAGTGGATCCTGCTGAACAGGTGGCGGACGGCGGGCTGCAGTCGAGCGTCCAGGCAGGTGTTGATGTAAAACTCCCAGGGATTGGCCGGTTTCTGGACCTGCAGGCAGAACCACATGTCAGCAGAGGGAATCTGTCCTGTTGGTTTCTGGAACTGGAACACGGTCCGGATTCATGGATTGAGGAATAAACTTTCTGTGGCTCTGTTGATAAATAGAAAGTCTAATATACTCCTCGGTAGAAGGAGACGATGACAGAAAAGAGGAAACAATGGAACAGGAGAGAAGAAGACATGGAAGCAGTTAGCGTGCTACCTGGAGAAGCTTTATGATGGAATGACCTTCATGGCAGAGGTGTCAAGTAACAAAGTAACTTTGTTACTGTACTTAAGTACACTTTTTAGGTATCTATACTTTACTCCATTGCTTATTTATCTTCCTACTTCTGATTTCTACTCATTACATTTTCACACAAGTATCTGTACTTTCTATTCCTTAAATTTTAAAAACAAACGTTACTCGCTACTCTTGGCTTCGGTTTAATCTTCATAAATATTTATTTCACTGCATGTGCGCCATCCAATGCAGATCATTGGCTCCATCCACATATTCAAACTGCAAATGCAAATTGTCTAAGCCATGCTACAATGTTGGATTCAGAAAAAGATGTTGAAATGTCTGAAAGGTCGGACACAGGCGAGAACATATTCAACTCAGCTGGGAAAACAAATAGTAAATAAAGATGGATTACTTTTTAAATTCAGCTGATCTTTTATTAAAAAAAGATTCTCTTGATGGGAAATTCTTGTCATCAATTAATCAATAAAAAACTGGATCAGCTTCATACTGATTCCTTCCTCTATATCTAGCAGCTCTAGTTCTATCCAGCACGTTGTCGTGTTTCTCTGAAAGGCTTTTCTGATCTGGATAACAGACCCAGTGGCCCGGAGCAGCCTGTTTTGGTTTCCCATGTTTCCCACCTGCTGAGCTTGTTTCCACCTTACCTTTAACACCATCATCTCAGCGGTCCGGGGATCCGTGGCTAGGTAAACCATGGCGGAGGCTCCCTTCTCGATAATGCAGTCCACCCTGAGGGACGAGTTCCCTGCAGGAAGAGGAGACCCGGTAGAACCCTGTGAGTAACCAAGATGATCCAGAACATTTGCTTCTGCTAGACCTGCTGCTGAGGGTGGCGGCCTGGTGCAGCAGATCTGCAGGCTTCCTACACCGAGTGCTCTGCTCCAACCAGGCCGCCTCTCCTAGGAGCTCCAGCATCATCTCCACCAAACCTTCTGATCAGGTCGACTAAAGGAACTGAAAGGTGTGGAAAGCCTCTAGCTTTGTTCCCTCTGAGGCAGAACCTCACCTGGGTGCAGGTATTTATCAACATCCTCAGCCCGTCTCTTTCCACAACTTCTAAGAAGCTTTAGACTTTGACTAGGCCATGCTAACCTATGAATCTGGATGTTCAGGGAGGTTCTCTGCATGATACTGCCACCACCGTGCCTGACTGCAGGAGGTGTTCAGGCGAGAAGTGGCCAATACTTAAGGTTGGTACTGTCACGCCCCACTCATAGCCAAATACAAAAATGGGAGACAGACGAGCAGATCTATAGAAACAATCATTTATTTTATCCAAAATATGAGATGGGAAAACTGCTCAGCCAGTCAGAGAGAAGCGCGGACCAATGCTGCTTGTTCCAGTCTGGTCCAAAAGCCAAATCAAGCAGGGTGGATGACTGACTGCATGTCACTATTTAGAAGCTACCAGGTGCTTTCAATTAACAGCCCAAGTACCTGCTTCCTGAAAAAAAAAAAAAAAGAAAACTGTAATAAAGACGCCTACTGGACAGTAGGGGAATCATCACACCCACCCCCATAAAAAAATCCCAAAGGACACAACAATTCAACTGAACAACTAGGGAACAATTACAATTTTCTGCCTTACCACAATCACCCATTAAATCCCAACCTCAACAGCTCACCCACTTTCTAGCCACTGGATAAGCCTATAAGAAACTTGTAGAGAAGGGGAATTAAACACACAGTAGATTAGATCTAGGGACAAGGTGCTCTGGATAAAGCATCTGCCAATATTATCCAAGCCTCTAATATGGCAGATATCCAGGCATCAAGGCTGCAAAAACAACATCCATCGTATCAATCTGCGATTCGGACACTGCAATGATTGCAAAAATGTTAGGGGGTTGTGATCGGTATAGACCACCACAGGAACACTACCAGAATCCAGGCCCTAACACAATGGAGTCAGTTAAATTAGCTTTAATGATAGCTTTAATACTGTTCTTAGACTGCTTATCACTGACCTAAAATTTTAAATGTTCAGCGATCTTTAAGAATTGTTTGCGTGTGCAGACGGATCTCGCAAAAACTCATCAACAGCAGCCATAACATTAACAATTATTCACACAACACCTGAGTTCCATTCCTACCAGTTACACCACGAACTCCCACAATCTTAAAGCAGCCACAGCGTCACAGTGACCTCGTCCCTCAAACCAATCTCCTCCCTAGTCTTCAGGCGTTACCATGGTGGGTTTTTATGCACCAACGCCTGAAAAGCGATCAATAAATAGTGACCATCCTGCATCTCCGGATGTGCTCCCGAGACAACTGCTCTACACAGCACACTAACCCCCCCGACTGGCTGTTGTTGACTGACTGGGTGTCACTATTTTTCAGCCACCAGGTGCTTTCAATTAACAATTAACATCTACTTGCTTCCTAAAAAGAACAAAACAGACAAATAGAGGAATAGAGACACCTACTGGACAGTAGGGGATTGTCACAGTACTAACTGCGCTTTTTGATCCATCAGTGCTTCCAGCAGCAATGGCCTGAGATCGCATTAGGGGGGAGTAATCGCTGCTGCCTCCATCTTTAGAATTAATTTGGTTTGCTCTGGGTGTTTTTCCTGATCTGAAATTAGAACTTTATCCTGATTTAGCTGAAAACAGAAACCTGCGTCTTTTCTTACCCACGCTGAGGGTAATCTTGGGCTCGATGCAGGGGACTCTGCAGGGCCAGCTCTTGCAGCGGGGGTGAGAGGTCAGAGGCGGGTTTAGCCGGCCCAGCAGGTCCGAAATCAGTTCTAAATCCCAGGGATCGGACTCGGGCTGGATCTGGCCGCCCCGCCCACTGTCAGGACTCGGCATGGGTTCATCCAGAACTCCAGGCCCTTGCGCTCTCACGGGGGCGTCGGCGCAGCTGGGTTGAGGTTCCGGACTCATGGGAACATCCGGGGGTCTGGGTTCAGCTGGAACGAGTGGAGGGGGGGTCAGGAAGGAGTCCAGGTCTGGCTTGGTTGTGGCTTCATGACTCCTGATGTCCAGACAGGCGGCACTGGGAGCAGACTCTGGGCTCATGGGGACCTCAAAGTTCCGGTTCTGGACCCGTTCTGGGCTGACCGACTCCGAGTCTTCCAGAATCTTAAAGGATTGGCTCTGGGAGGCAGGTTCAGGGCGCCGCTCAGGGCTGGGGCAGACCTCCCATCCAGAACCGTCTGACTGGGTTGGGCAAAGCGTCTGTTCTCTGAAGGACAGCATGGCAGGAGGCTGAATTATGCCGAGAGAGGAGGAGGTGCAGGAGGAGGTGAAGCCATCGGCCATGATTGTTCCCTGTCTGGAGGATGAGGGCAGTGGTCCGGCATTGGCCGAGTCGGCAGTTGGACTTTGCTCCATGATGGGGCTGAGAGAAAACAGAACCTGCTGTTAGATCCTCCCTCAGAACCAGATTCCCATTTGGGTCATGGAGGTCTGCAGGGTTCAGTGCTCAGAACCAGCATCTTTATATCTAAATTCTGAAGGAGCAGAACCAGGAATTACCTGAGTTTTTTCGTCTGTTGTCGGAGGTAGAAGTTCTCCTCAGCGGAACCACTGTTCTCTGCAGGAAACAAATAGAACCAGCCTTTAGAACCTGGGATCTGAGATTCTGCTCCTGAGGACCAGCGGGTTGGACGCGTACCTTGGGTCTGGAAGCTGCTGCTAAACACACTCTTGTGTGTGAAGGGCGTGGAGACACACTGAGCAAGCGGGGCGAAGTCGGTGGTGCTGTTGGGACAGGCGTCTAGCTGCCGCAGCGAGTTGTAGCAGCCCCCCCAGGTGGCGGTCTCATCTGGTATCGATTCTGATGCGGTCTCCTGGGGGACGGCATCGGGTCAGACCACAAAGCAGAATCACCAGAACCACAGAGACTTTCTACTCACGATGGGTCGGTCTGTTTTGGGGCCGCTGAGGTCGGCCAGAACATTCACGGGTTTGGATTTCTCAGGCGGAGCTGCCGGGCTGAAGGAGACAAAGTGACACAGAACCGTTTTAAACTAGTAGGAAACCGGTTGGGTCAGAAGGTGTTCTAAACCAGAATTTAAAGTGAACTCATTTATGTTGCCAGGTTATTCCAGAACCGCTGACCCAGGAAGGAATGTCCTGCTTTACCTGCTGTCGTCCTCGTCCTGGAAAATAGTGAACGGGGTTGAGGCGGGGGGATTCGGTATTGAGGAGACGACTGTAAAAGAGAAAACGGGTCAGAACCTCTGGTGACATGGTTCTGAGGGGCACTCAATCTGCAGCGTATTTACCACATGGTTTCGGGTCCGTCTCAGGGGCGCGGTGGAGCATGGAGTCTCCCTGACATGGGCCTTCCAGGAAGGTGGGAGCGTGAAACATGTCCATGATGACGTCTGAGGAAGACAACCAGGAAGCATCACCACCAGAACCTGGACAGAATCCGGACCGCCCACACGGAGCAGGCGGAACTCACCTAGGGCCTCCTGGGTGTTAACAGTGGGCGACGGCAGAACCCTGGTTGGCGTGGCCTGGACAAAACCTAGGGAGGAGTTAGGGGTGAAGTGGGAGAGGTTAGCGGCTCCTCCACGGGACCCTGGAAGGAGAAGAGGAGGTTTGAGAAGGTCCATGTGTGCGAGGCAGACAACTGGGCCCGAAGCCAACAGCAGGACTCACCGTCCAGTTTGTGCTCTGGTTCTGGTACCAGACTGCTGCTCCTGGTGGGAGGAGAGAAGAAAATAAGATGGAGAGGGGCCTGATGCCCCCTAATGGAGACTCACACCTTAGTCTGAACCTAAATGAGAAGAGAAAAGAACCGGAGGAGAGTTCTGTCGATTCCTAACCAGAAACCATGTCCCGTAACCATCTGCTAGGTTCTGGAGGCTCGGTTACCAGGGGAACGAGACCACCAGAACGTCTGTCTGTTTATCCTCTGGTTTCTTAGCAACATCCTAACCTCTACACTAGTGTGAAGTTGCATCTGGTGTGCTGAAGGTTGGAAGAAAATCCAGAGGGCTCCTCTGGAGAATAGATCAGGATTTAAAAGCAGGGGATGATCAGTTGATACTCACAAAGATAAGGCCCCAAGGCCGTCGCTTTGCTGGCGGTCTGAGCCATGCAGAGCTGCTGACCCGCTCTGGGACGACTCTGGGCCTGGAGCTGACTGTTGGACGGAGCTGGGCCTGTTGTGCGTTTCCAGAACCAGGGGGCACGACAGGCCGCCCTGATCGTCTGAAGGAGGGGGGCAAACAACAGCAGAGGACTGGACCCGTTGGGCCAGAACCCAGCTGGGGCATCCTAAACGAGCCTCGAGGTCCTGGTTGACTCTGTCCAACACAGTTTTGAGTCTCTGGGCTTCCTCTTCCTCCCCCAGCTTCCTCTCCACTGAAACAAGAGCAGAGAAGATAAGCTGAGCGCATTGGACCGGACCGGGTCTCTGCTATGAGGGAGCTATCTTACTGCTTTCTCTCTGCTCCTTCTCTCTCTTCTCCTTGATCATCAGGAAGTAATTCGCCGCTCGGACCTCTTCAAAACATAACTCGGACCCGTCACAGACCAGCTTGTCCTTGTCGTAGGCAGACAAAGTCGGGACGGCAGCGCTAGAGGGGAGGGTTCTGGAAACCTCGGAGCGAGACACCCTGTGGAGGACACCGACAGCAAGACCGGTCCAATCTGGTTCTGTTGGAGCTTCATTGGTAAAAACGGACTTGAACAGGTTCAGCAAAGAGGTCAGCCCCGCCCCAAAATAACTAAACTGTTGTCAAATGATTGTGCAGAAAATTAAGGACTTAATTGTTTTGAAGATATATGAATGCAATCTTTCAGAGGTCAAAGGTCAACCCTCCATATTTAAAATTTAACAAACTTTGTTTTGAAAACTCAACCATGTTTTTCGATAAGTTGAAAGGTTTAAACTTTCATCCACAGTTTAAAAAAAACAAAAGAACTGAATCTTAATCTGCTATTTTGGAAATAATAGCATCGTAATATTCACAATAATAAATAATTGTGTACATTATGAAAATAAAATTTAAAAAAATAAATCCAGAAATAAAACCTCTCACCAAAAGACGATTAAAAAAAAACAAAATTTTGGGGGGTAACTGCTGTTTTTGTCTAAGCTAAGTTTCAAAAACCAAACAAATATCAAAAATTATTTTTCAATTCTTACTTTGATCAAATTGACTATTTTTTTGTTAAAGATTTGTATGGTCTAACATCTACGACAGCTTATACTAGTCAGGCTAAAGATTTCTTTTAAAATATGAGAATGAAGTCATAAATATTGATAGTAATCAAATAGTAAATCAAAATTGCTGTCCTACTTTTTTTTATGCCGAAGTTCTATCCAAGTGGTGTAGAATCTGTATTAGGTTGTTCTACGCATCAATACATCAGGTCGTTTCTGAAACTTCCAGTTCTTTAAAATAACTCAAAATTATACGGAAATGTACTGATATCAGATGATGTAACATGTATTTTTAAATACTTAAGTATTTTCAAAAGTGAGTCCTCCAATGCTTTCCCTTGAGTAGATTTTTGACAGAGTAACTTTTACTTTTAGTTGTAAGATTTGACTATGAGTACCACAGATGTTGGCAACAACACTTTCATTGGTCAAGAGCGAGTGTTTGGAATGGACCGGAAGTGAAGAGAATTTGATCTGAAAAAGAGAAAGTTAATAGAAAAATTGAAAAAGAAAAAGTTTTTCAAAGTATAGATCTGGATTTCGCTTTCTCTTTTTCCTTTTTCGTTCCACTGACTTATAGTTTTTCTAAATTTGGTTGACCTTTGGCTCATACCTTCAAACCAAGCCAAGCTGAATGAGTCGACAACAGTTTTAAAGAAGGTGGGCGGGGCTAACTTCACCAAGGCCCATCAGACTTACGTGACGATGGTTCTGTGTGCAGCTGGTTGTGATGGAGAGACAGTAGGTGCCTGCAGGGAACCAGGGAAGGGTTAGTGGGTTCATACTGGTGTTAATGGTGGTTGACAATGAAAGAAGTTCCCAAGGGACCTTGTTCTGTCCCTGTCTGTGGGAGGGCACCTGGATCTGGTTGGTCTGCTGTGAGTTCTGCAGAGGGAGCGGACCTCCTGTCCCAAAAAACAGAACAAAAGTCCATCAGCAGCAGATCAAACACGACCTTGGTCCATCTAGCAAAGCGAGTCGGACCTTACCGGGCGGCGGAGGCTGGGTTCTGGTTCTGCTCTGGAACTGGCTGCAGGTCAGAGTTTTTATTAATCACCTTTTAAATGAACACACTCCTTTAGAAGGAGCTTGAACATCCACTCATCTGTTGTGTTCAGCTCCCTCCAGTCAGAACCAGCATGGTTCCTCATTTTAAACTGAAACCCTCTAAAACTGCAGACAGATAATCGGACTGTTTCTGCTGGGATCACCTGTATTCATTGAGAAGCAGGTCTGCAGGCTGGGCCTGGTTCTCCAGAGCCTTCTGGTAGACGCCACCAGCCTCCTGGTTCATCCCCTTCTTCTCCAGCTGCTGAGCCCAGGCCACGTACAGCTCTGCCGTCCTGCTGCCCACGCCTTTACTGAACACGTGGCTGTAAAGCTCCACAGGGTCAGAGTAATGCTTGGCCTGGGGGATACGGTTCAGGTGAGGATTTGCACTGATCAAGGGACAGGGCGGGGGGGATGGGAGCCCAACTTACACATCTGATGCAGTAGTTCACGTATCGGATGTCGTTTGCATATCGATCCACCTTCAGGAACCTTTGGACGATGGCATCGAACACCGGCG
>NW_015151102.1:74136-76592 GCF_000732505.1 Cyprinodon variegatus
CACTCTGGGTCCCTGAGCAAGGACCCTGAACCCCACACTGCTCCCCAAGCGTCGCACAATGGCAGCCCACTGCTCCCCAAGGGGATGGGTTAAATGCAAAAAGTTAATTTCATTGCTCTGTACTTGTAACAGTGTAATTACAATACAAAACCAAAAGAAAAGAAAAAAAAGCTGTGTTTGTCACAAATTAATCTAGTTGATTGCCAACTAATTTCTTATCTGCCTTTTTCTACATTAAAAAAGATCAACCAGCCACGACGTGTGATACCCACATCGTAGTTGTAGCTGCTAAATCTTGGATTTAGATTCTACTGTGAAAACATAAAAAGTAAGTTTGTAAGTATTTCCGCGTCAGCAGGTACGTCATTCAGATTAGATGCGCCTAAATAAATACATTTACCCCTCCATACATATGGTGCAGTAAAACCAGTTCATAAGCAGCCTGTTATGGTCTCATAACTTTAAATTGCATGCAGATTAAACACAATAGCAATACAAATATAGTTGTTTCTTTCCTAAAACTATTTTTTTGTGTGACCTGATAAAGTTCATCATACATGACAGAGTTTTGGGGTCTCTTAGAAAAAACACTAAAACAGCCACCTTTGCAGAGACTTGTATCTGTGTCCAAACAAAAAAAAACATCACAGAAAGGGAGATCATGGAATCTAACTTTTACCATTTTACCAAAATAAAGTGGGAATAGCTGGAAGGAAGGATGAAGAGCCCAATTTTTCTCTTTGCAGTCAGCTATCCACTTTTTCTAGAAAAGGTGCTTACAGATGTGCTGCTTTCTGAATGACAGGCCTACATGGATTTATGTTTGCATTCAGGTATATAGATTGGGGTGGACTTGCTCCTCTAAGGTGCAGGTTTTGATTTATAACTTATGGTTAAGCAGGAGAAATTCCACTCAATTGTGAGACACGATTTTGTTTGTATTTTGATTTTTCCGTACACTTGTGAACGACACTATTCTTTGCACTGCTTTTGTGTCGATACAAGGGTCTTTGACACATCGTTCTAATCTGAAGGAAAAAAAATATTTGTGAGATATGTCTGGTTGAGTTTTTGCGAACAGTTTTGTGACGTTAGGAACGATTTTTCATCAGGCGTCAACACCGTTACCTACGCTTCAGGAACATCTGCGAGGCGCATAGATTTCAGCCAGCACCCGTTCATCTATCACACTGGTCACTATCGGTTAAAGAATTAGCTGAACTCACTTGTCCCACTGATCCAGAGGGTCATCTCCACTGTACGAAGCCAAGTTGTCCTCAAAACTCCTAAAAATGGAAAATATATGGACAAATCTCAACCTTTTAGACTCTTATTAAATGAAGCGCTGCTGCAGGAAGCTAACAACCCCTAAAGGCTTTCATTCAGACTTACCGTAAATACGAACTGATATCCATCTCAGTTCGGCTCAAAAAAGTCTCCCGACTCCCTAAACATAAAATAAACTTTATTTGGAGTTGTTTTATTTAGCTTTTGTGTCACCAGAGTTAAGTTTACTATGTACATTTCATTTGTTACTCGCTAGCTTCCTACCCGCTATGAACAACTATTTAAACATCGCGCTTAACCAATAAACATGTAAAAATTTGTAAATACCACGCCCCCAATGGGAAACAGGAAGTGACGTGGGCTATTTTTAAAGCAGATCCCTAAACAAGAAGTAAAAAAAAAAAAAAAAGAAAAAAGATATGATTTAAAATAGACGAATTAGCCTTAAATCCCTTGAGAATTTAAGGAATAGATATATTAGGATTGAATAGATAGCAATAGTGCTGGGATGAAGATGAGAAAGGAAGAAGATTAAATAGGGTTCAAAAATCTGTACTTGTTAAAAATCATGGAGAAAGAAGCAGAAGGGAAGAGATAATTAATAATAGATTAAGAACTGGACATACCTACTTGAATGAGTTTTGGTTTGAACTAGCGAAGAGAAATAATGATATATGTGAGGGTTGTGAAAAAAAAAGAAAATGTGGATCATGTTTTGATGGATTGCATTAAATATGCAAGTGAAAGAGGGAGGATGGAGTTTTAAATTAATTTTAGGGACAGATGGAGATAGGGAGGAAAATCTGGTTATTAATTAAGCTTTTTTTTATTTTTACATAACACAATATAAAAAATAGAATATAGTAGGTGGAACTATAGAGCTACACGCTGTATCAGATACAGTGTACACCTACTGTACAGTAGATGGCGGTATGAACCTATAAATTGTTTGCAATCCGCCAATCTAACAACAAAGAAGAAGAAGAATAGACCCGCATTGACGGTCGCGGCGCAGGAATTACGCCGGCCATCTTGGGGCGGTTGAACTTCTACCCTATCCCGCTGACACAAGAAAAAAGCTTTGCAAAACAGTCCTTTTTCAGGGCTTTTAGCTAATATTAAAGAGATGTATATATATATATATATATATATATATATATATATATATA
>NW_015151102.1:76692-82508 GCF_000732505.1 Cyprinodon variegatus
ATATATATATGTCTCTGTGTGTATATGTTTGTGTACAACTGTGTATTTGTATATGTTAGTAAAAAAATATTAAAATGTTTGAGTGTCTGCTATTTGCAACATACATACATCCTGTCTGAATATTATATTACTTTTAACCACACTAAGAATATTTAAATGTACTGAACCATTTGGCATAATAGCTATAGTTTTAAAGTTTTCAGAAACAAACAATGTGAAATTTTGTTCAATATTAAGCAAGTTATAGTTGACTAAAATTGATTCAGTGCCTGGTGAAAGCATTACACTGAGCAGAGTAGTAGACCGCCTTCCATACTCCACTGATGCTCCTCAGAAGTCACGTGATCGCTTTACGTCAAGTCAGGCACCTGCTGTCAGACAGGAGGAAAGATGGCGTCGTCAGGGAGAGCTAACCTCCTCAAACGGAACCCTGGCACCATGGCCGTGTTTCTAGGCCTGCTTAGTGTTCTCATCCCGGCTCGGTGCGATGAGCAGGTCCCCGTCATCATGTGGACAAGTGAAGGGTGAGTGAGGCCGACGGTTCTGGGTTTAGACCCGTCCGCTAACCCTTAGCGGTGTCATGGATCTCCGCGGTTTGTCTCAATTTACCTTTAAATTATTAGATTTTAGAGTCGCTAACAGCTAAATTCAATGTGGTGGTTTTGTTTGTTTGCATCTAGTGCAAATACGTATTAAATTAAATAGTCAAGCTTTAAAATCAAAGAGGATGCATGGAATAAGCACAATTTTTTTTAGGTATACGGCAAACCGTTTTGGTTAAAATTCACATCAGTGATAGAGCTTCAAAAAGAACATTTGATAATGATAGATTATACAGACAGACGGGCCTTTACTCTTCACAAATCCCCAAATGAGGTGGGAGGAGGTTGGAGATATTAAACTATCCGGTTTATTTTAAACTGAATTAATGAGCCTGATATTTGGAAGAATCTGTTATCCAAAAATTAAAAGTTTAACTTTAACCAGTTAAAATTTTTTTTTAAAGCTATCTTAATTTTGATCTAAAATTTATATTAAAACTTAATTGTTTTTATTTTTTTAGTAAATGATTTTGAATGAAAAATATAGATATTTGATTACATTATTAATTGATATATTATCTTATGATGTTATGGCTTATTTCTTCCACTGGAAAGAACTAATGAAACTTTAACTATGCAAATTGATATTGCAAAAAGCTGCTCTATGAAGTACTTTTTTTTTTTTTTTTTTTTTTTTTCAGAAGTTACTCTTATAAATGTAAATTATTGCTGTCCGCCTCTGATGCAAACAGCTGTGTTACTCCAGTGACACATTCTTCTGCCATTTATGTTTAAAGAGAACAGAAATGGAGCTGTGTTGTGAGAAAAATAGTAATGTCTTCATAATTGGATTCAAACAGAAAAACATTGTAGAGAAGCTTTGGGATATAAAAATTATTCTTCCTCTGGAACACAATAGCTTTACATTAGCCAGCATCTTCACACAATACTTTTATCTTCCAGTTACAAAATAACTGAATATTTTGTGACCTCTTCCTGTGTTGAAGGATTGTAATAACATTGTGACGTCTCCCTTTCCTTTGAAGCTCTGCCGTTCCCCGTCAGCCTCCACCTGCTGCAGGTCACATCGTCGGGCACCAGCAGCTCGCCTCCTACCTGGAAAAGGCTTTGAACGTTGGTCCCCGAAATGTTGTGCTTTTCCTTCAAGATAAGGTATTCAGCACACTAGATTCTTACCTCTGTTAGAAAGGAATCCTTCTGATGTGCAAAGTCATCAAAAATATAAAATTACTCTACTAGGGCTACAGCTAATGCTTATTTTACAAATTGATTAATCTGTTGAATATTTTTTTGATTAATAATCAGGTAGCCAAATGGTTTTAAAGAAGAAGTTTTTACTAAATTAAACCAGGTGAAACTAAAACCTTTCCACTAGAGGAGTTCTGGATAGAGCATATTGACAGATGAAAAAGTATTTTTTTAATCTTAAATGCACAAAGTTATTTTTTTTATAGAGATATTTATAAATTTCTTTTTTAATAATTTTGGTAAAATTTCAAAGACTATTGTTATAGTTTCATCAGATAGTTTTTTGGGGGGTTTTTTTTGTAATTTATTTTTTTTTTTATTCTGCTCTCCTAATGTATCGATCCAAAGCTTTCAATCAAAGCAGTTTCCATATGGCTTCTGTTTATATATTTTCTGTTTTTTTTTTATCTTTTTCCCTCTAGATGAGTATTGAAGACTTTACCTTGTACGGAGGCGCCTTTGGAAATAAACAAGATGGAGTTTTTCCTAACCTTGAGGTAAGATGTTAAAACTACCGTCATGATCATATTTAAAAAGGCCTGGCCACATATACGTATGACTTTAGGCATTTCTACTCTAGTAGCTCATACAAAGCCTTTCTAATTAAACTATGGTGCCTTGTTGGCGTATTATGATTTATTTCTATGTTTTACACTTTTTTGTCTCATTTTGTTAATAAACTTTAGCGTACCTTTGTAGATATTATAGCAAGATGGGATGTACAGTATTTTCCATGTGTAAACAAGGAGGTAATGGAGTCAAGAATTTTCCAGCGGAGGTGTAAAAGAAAAGAGGAAAAGTTCAAGATCAGAGGTGAAGAAGCAAAAAAATATTGGGTAACAAGAGGAATGAGAATATTATTTGAACATTGTTGTTCACTGAAGCAGCAGCAAAAGCTGCCCTGTTGATGGATGTGATACTAGGTACCACCAGCAGATGGCGACATCGTATAACAACGTCTATGTCCTCTAAACGGTAAAATTCTTTTTAGCCTAAAAAATGAAAGCTATTATAATTTTTTTAAGTTTAAAGTAATTATAATTTTTTTTATGTGTTCTTTAATTTTATTATGAATGAAATTCTCATTGCTTTTATACTGCTTTTTTCCCCCTAGAGTCATTACACTGTCACAGCAATGAAATGACCTCTCTGTATTTAACCCATCCCCTTGGGTAGCAGTGGGCTGCCATTGTGCGATGCCCAGGTAGCAGTGTGGGTTTAAGGGTCTTTGTTCATGGAGCCAGAGTGGCAGTCGGTGGCAGTGGGGCTCGAACTCAGAACCTCAGGCTTCCAGGCGCAATGCCCCAACCACTAGACTGTCACTCAGAACGGTGTCACTTTAAAAATCATTTTCAAGTGAAATTTTTCTGTGATGATTCATTGCGCTTTGCTTCTCTGAGAAAAACAGATTATTTTCAGAACTTTGTTTAACTCTAAACAAAATACAGGTTAATATACATTTTATTTTCCATTAAAGTAAATTAAGAGGAAAAAAATTGCATGAGTGTTAAAAGGTTTTATTTAGAGGCAGAATCCCAGCAGATCAATACTGTTTATGAGACAGTGTTATTCTCTAATACATGATATGGATCTTTTTCAAGCCATTCAGATCTTTTAATATGTCTCTTGTTTATCACAGGGAGCCCTTCAGTCCTCCTCTTCTCCTCTGGTTTTACCTGCTGTATCCTGGCCAGCCTCCAACGCTGTGATTGGTCAGCTGCAGGACCAGTTGGAGACGTCCCCTCTGTATATGGACCCCGAGACCCTGAGCCAGCTGAGACTGAACGCCTCATCGCCGGCTCTGCTGGTGTTCAGGCTGCCTTATGGAACTGGGTGAGCATTCCCAGACCACAGCACCCAGTTGTTTCTGAAATGCTAATTATATTCCCCATCAATTCAATGTGACTAATTCAAACATGTTGGTTAGATCACCATGTCATTATCCTCCTTTTTTTTAGCTGTTTCTTACAGTTTTTTTTAACCTGTCTGGCAGGTCAGATCTGTTGTCTGCTAAAGAAATTCTCAGTGGAAATGGTGAGGCTTTATGATCATGTCTCTGTTGCTTCATTTATTTTTGTTGTGGATTGAATGTCTCTGTGAATCAAAGGTAACATCTGAAACACATTTTCTTGTTTTTTAGATGAGGTGATGGGTCAGGTGATGAGCATCATGAAGTCCCAGTCAGTTCCTTACACGGCCATTTACACGGGCCTGCAGCCGTCCAGGGTGAGTCACAGGGAGGATGGTAAGTGTGAATCCTCCTGATTTTTAGTCCAGCTGTGGATCCTGTATTGTGTGTGTCCACAGAAGGAGGCAGCGTCCCTGTCTATGGAGGCCGGGCTGGGTGGAGGACGCTCGCTGCTGCAGGCCAGAGGGAGATACAGGGACAGAGAAAGGGGACGTCAGCCGGCCAAGGAAAGGCCTGAAGTCTACCCTCCTGTGGAGTTTAAGGTGTTTTTATTTTTTTTCAGTAGTAGTTCAGATAGTCCAAAGTTTTTTTTGGATGGCTAACAGGTTATCATAAGAACAATGCTTTGTGTTCGTTTTAATACCACTGAAGTTTTTTCATATTTTGTCAGGTTATAGAATTAAACTTTGCAGAATTTTTATCAAGATTTTATGTGACAACCAAAAGCAACAGAGATTATTCCAGGATTTATTTATATAAATGTGGTTTCTTTTACCAAGTTTCCATTCCTTGACAAAGAAAATCATCCCACAGCATGATGCTGCCATGGTGCTGATTTCTATCCCCACAAATTTCCCTACAGCAAATCAAGCTATTTTATATATATATATTTTTTTCGTTATCTTAGCAGGGATACATTTTCTGGACATATTTGGAGACACAGCCTCTGTGTTCCTGCCTCCAGGCACTACAGAGGCAATGAAATGGTTTAAAACTGGTGTCTAGTCTGTGGTTGTCTGCCCCGCTCCTTTCCTCCTGCTGTTTCCAGTGATTGTTTTTTGTTTTCCTTGGTTTTCTGCAGGAGGAAGGCAAAACATGCATGATGCTGTGGGCTAAAGGCCTGACTGTGAGCATTCTTCGGAACAATCGCTGGGAAGAGCATGACCTGACCAAGGCCACCTTTGAGGATAAAGACCTCAAACTGCATGGATCTGACTGTGACAAAAGCAAAGCAAAGTAGGAAAAACTGAGTGAAAAATATTGTTGTAGTAATTAAAACTTATTGGATAGTGAAACATTCCGGGATTTCTTTTCAGGCTTTTTTAATGGGTAGATGCCTGATTCAGAATAACATCTTTGTTAATCAGACCAAGGTAAACTATACTAGTGTTCCTGGGGATCTTTTACCCTAAAGTGTCCTTCAAAGCTGGAACAGTCTGGTTTGTGTGTTCACTCTGTTTTAAAATCGTGCCAGCATTAATCTATAGTACTCTCCTCGCCTGTAAACGGTTGTTCTGATGATCCAGAAACTATAGCTTCATTTCTTCCAGCAGCACCCTCCTTTATGAGGTCATTTTTATGAAAGCTGTACATGTTTTTGTGCAGGTAACCGCTGCTGATAGAAGGCAATGGCCGTGTTTCCATCCAAATGAAATGCAAATTTGAGGTGTTTCCATTTCGGTTTGAAGTTAATTAATCAAGCGCCAAAAAGTGTGTTGCCCTCACATGTCATCTTCTACATTACATCGTCATGCATGGCGTTAAGTAAACAGGACGTAGAGGCAACAATCTAACACTGACCACAGATCAGTAACAGAGGAAAGTTTTAATGAACGTGTTGCCATCGTAAGTTTATTTATTTATTTATTTTTTTAACGTGAACGTGTCTATTAGCAATGGAATTGTGGCTACCAGCCCTTTTTACTTTCGTTAAGACGCCGACAGCAGAAGCAGCTGGTCAGTCGTGGGGAAAAAGTTAATGTCAGAACTAATTAGGAAAAGAGTTTCCATCCCCCGTTTTGCCCATCCAACCTTTTTTTTCCGCAAAGACCAGCCAGCCTAGCCTCGTGAGACCATCCTGATCTCGCAAGCTTTCA
>NW_015151102.1:83033-84056 GCF_000732505.1 Cyprinodon variegatus
CTACAAAAGGTGCATTAGAAAAAGCTGATAGAAACACACCTAATGACTTCAGCACCTGGTCCTCAGACTTTCATCCCCATCTACTTAATTGGATGTTAGAAGGGTGTTTTAGGGGGAAATTGTTGCATTAGGTTTTCATCATAAAGACTTGGGCAGTTTACTGTGAATTCATCTGAATCTGATCTCCGAGCACAGCAATCTAAAAGCAGTTTGACCTACAAAAAGAGAAGCTAACCATCACAACATCCATATATACGCATTGTTTTTTTTATAATTGATTTTCTCAAGAACTGCTTCTGTTTAATTTTAATTTGATTTTTTTGCAGGTTGGTTCTGAACTATGACAACGTCCTCGGCCACCGTAGCTTCAAATTGATGTATGTATTTTACAGATGTGTGTTTATTCAAAGAATCAGCGATGCTGTTGGGTCCAAACCAGTGTTTGTTGATTTGATTCCAGCTTCGCAATGAGCCAGCGCCACTACAAGGTATCTGCACGCCGCTGGTTCACTCTGGACGCTGTGGAGCTGGAATATGACGGCACTAAGGCCACATTTAATGGAAGCAGGAACATCTACGCCCCCGCTGAGTACTCGTTCCGCTGCAAGTCCGTCACCAACTTCCGCTGGCCACTACTGGTCCCGCGCTCCGCCAAAGACCCGGCTAATCAGTGGAGGGTCTCCTTTGAGGATTTCCAGGTAAGTTCACCTCTACTCTGTCAGCTGCTAAAGTTGTGCTTTTGTTTCGATGGAAGAGTTTGAATAACATTTCAAGATGATTCCCTCAGATCTGACAGCAACATGTTCAAATGTACTCCTCAGAAATGTTTTTTCTGTTGAGATTAATTTAAAATATAAACATTTAGAAACGTTTTAATGAGTCTTTTTGGACATTTATGAAAATAAAATGGAATGTGAGCATTATAGTAGAAATTAAGAGTAATAATGAGAAGAGGAATCTATTTAACTGCAAACAGTCTATTTACAAATTTTAACCCTTTAAAGCCCGATCCAAGAATAAAAC
>NW_015151102.1:85434-93684 GCF_000732505.1 Cyprinodon variegatus
TTAGGGTAAACATCCTGCGGCTCTGACTGCAGCGCTGAGAGGGACTCCTGCGGGAGAACAGGGTTGGGATGGGGGAGGCGCCCCACGGCAATGACAACGGCGGCGGATGACGCATTAATCGCGCGACACAACTAATAGATGATGAAATTCGTTGCCAACGCTTTTAAAAGTCGATTTTTATCGATTTTATCGATTCGTTGTTGCAGCCCTACATTCATACAAACAGGAGATAAATACATGATGGAAAAACTACATAAACACTGACACAGTATCCAGGATACACCAGTATCAGAATTTAGGCCAAACCAGGGACCAAAGTGTCAAAGAATATCTAACATCGGCCTGTACCCCTGGCAGTGCAGGGGGATCAAGCATCCATAGTATACATGCAAATACACTCAAACCTCATATAGCTAATGTTAATGCTTTCTTGTAAAGCCCTTCTTGCAGCCTCTTTATGTAGTCTCTAAAGCAGTCGTTTTCAAAATGCTGTCCTGCTGTTTCTCTGAGTCCCTTTCTCTACATGACTGAATCAAATGGCTTCACTGTCTCACTAGCTTGTATTTTAATTAGGTCTGTTCAAACAGATGCATCTTAATGGTATAGTGAAAGATATTCACACATTTTTTAAAAGACCCACCCTCTCCACTTAAAAAAAAAAAGCATATATACAAGAGGCCTTTCTTTTCTTATACACTTCATAAACGCTTATTTTTCTTACCACCCTCGGCTTTTTTTAAAGAACCGTGTTGAGAAAGGTGAACTTCAGTGGCTATCTGAAAGCGTAGCTCACAGCATATATACACCTGAAAATGCGCAGAAAAAGCATAACTAACGGGACGAGCATGTAGAACGGCTTTACGTAAAATTATCACCAGAATGATTGACAATTAGGAAGACCTCTTATTTAGATGATCTATATTTTTAAGGTTCCAGCCCCTCAAGGACTGTAGTTTGAGACCATTGGGCTGAAGAACTGCCTGTTTGGGAAAATAAAAAAGGTTCTTAGTGTTGTGATGCCTGAACTCTACCTCCATCCTTCAATCTCCTAAAAAGTGGAATTTCTTTTAGGGTTTATTATTAAAATAACAGTATTATGTTTTATTCTTAAAGCCATTTTTCTAATGTAGATAATGATAATTTAAAATTTTGGCCAAAAATTTAGACCAGATATGATGAGACCAATAAAGGATGTGACGGGATTTCTGCTTTGACTTTTCCAGACCTGCTTTCTTGTCTTATCATTCCTCTATCCAACCATCAATCCTTTGATCTATTTGTAAATCCCTCCACCTGTTTCCTCAATCCATCCAGCATCACTTCCTCTGGTTGTTCCTGTTTCCGTCTCTAAATCCTGACCTCTGCAGTAAATTAACGTTAAATTGTTTTTATTTTTGAACAGATCCAGGGCTTTAACTTGAGCGGCAGTGAATTTGCTTACGCCAGCGACTGCGCCGGGTTCTTCTCCCCTGGGATCTGGATGGGTCTGCTGACCAGCCTGCTCATGGTGCTGGTGCTGACCTACGGCTTGCACATGATCATGCAGCTCCTCACCATGGACCGCTTCGATGACCCCAAAGGTCCCGGCATCTCGGTGCCGCAGACGGAGTAACACATCTGCCGGTGTGTTTCCTGACTCCATCCGTCCTCCAGTCTCTGCATTGAACCCCTCCTTTCATCCCCGCCTCTCTCATTCCATTCCTAACATGCAGATCATTCCATGTCGTTGTCCCTCCATCACTGAACAAACGTACGAGTGTAACCTTAAATGTGAATCCTGACACTGAAGTGTCTGATGTTAAAGTGGTTAAACAGCCACACAATCTGGGTCCTTTCAGACCACCATGGGTTAATATGTGACCCATATAAAGGGAGACATACAGAGATAACTGATGCTTATTTATTAAATGGATTATATGCTATTTATTGTTGATACTGTTGTGGTTACCGTGAAGTTTTGTTTGCATTTGGTTTGTTTTAGATATGCGAGATTATTTATGGAAATATTTCATTTTGAATTATGTTCATGACATTCCATTTTTGTGTTGTAATGTTGACGTGACTCCAATAAAACACATTAAAGGTGTTACTTCTGGTTTTTTCAGTCGGACAACTTTAGCTCTTGTTTTCTGGTTCAGTTCAGACTTAGACAAACTTTATTGTCTAAATTTCGATATAGAAAGTTCAGAAAAAGTTTTTAAATCGAAAGATTTTCAGAATTTAGCAAGAATCTCAATGTTTCATTGGACATATTGGATTGGCTGTGTCTATCACTCCTTATTGTTGTGAAATAGGCAACTACCCCTGGTAGATGCCTAATTTTTTCAGGTGTGGATCCCGGAGTAAAAGCCAAAGTTACGCTGCTCTGCAGTAACTCTGCAGGAATAACACTGTAGAGGCTCCACACAATCTGTTACACTCAGGTTCTAATGGGGCACAAAGGCGGCCTCTGAGGAGGGCCCCCTGACTAAAGCCCATCTGGCCCCAAAATGGCTGCAAATGCTTATAACACAGAAAAAAACTGATGAATCCAGGTTGAGACAACATTTACTTGCAAATTAGGTTTATTAAGGCACCAAAATGAAAACGTTGGAGTTACAAATGAATGAAATTAAAGCTACGTGTGAAGTAGAAGTTAAGAAAACAGAAGTAAACAAAGAGAGATGAAGTTGAAAAAATGCATTTAGTCACTCTGTAGACATTTCTGATTATGATGCACTTCATACAGAGCACAGGAAATCTGATGATGGTTGGAGCTTTATCCAGTCACAGTAGCTGCAACAAGAAGGTCACAGAAAAGTCATTAAACTCTAGCAGCAAAACTTTCTGACTGAAGAAGATAAAATATCAACAATTCACTCCTTTAAAATTCTAAGACTGTAAAAAGGTCCCAATAGAAATAAAGGGATAGTTTTCTCATTCCTCTTTCTAAATGGATAAACTTGCTAAATCTGTCATTTCAGGGTTCCTACAGTGTGGTAAAGGGTAGTTAATCGAATTTATTTAAATGTAACTATATACAGAAGGACCTAAACTGACACTGATAGACTGATTGGTTCTGCTGGATGATCTGTTGTGCAAAATGCAGTGTTTGACCTCTTATATCTTGATACTAGTGAGTCATTTTATGCCTCACAATGAAAAAATGTAAAATGTCACAACTTTGGCTTACTGTAAAACTTGATAAGTAAGTTGAAATGAAATAATTTGAGGAAGCCGACTGCCTTAAACCATTTATTAACTCAAACTGTTAGGTTGAATAGTAAAATCCAATAAAATTTTTTGTTAAATTAATGGAGGAATGAATATTCCAATAAACAATTTTGTTCTGTAAAATGAAATTAAGACCTGAATGATTTTTTTTTTCAGTTTATGTAACAGTTGGACTTACTAGTACAGAGCCTTGAGGACATAAGTGGGACATTCAAAGTCTAGCATGGAAATTTTTCATTATACAATCCTGCAATTGTATTGCTGTATCAACCTTGATTTTAATTACATGTGGCTCCATGAAGAGCATCTGATGAAGATATTAATGCAGCTTTTTAGCCTTTCATAGTGTTTAAATAATAACTTGCACATGAAACACATGATCTGCAGAATAGATCCATGACTTTCAGAGTGGATTAAATCATATTCATGCAAAAAATACTGCAGAGAACTTCCAACTGATTGAATATGGATTTTGGTACAAGGAGCGGGTAAAGCTCATATTTCAGCTAAACTCTACGAGAAACAAAAAAAAGTTAGAAAAAAAAACAAACTTTGTTTTTTCTTTATCTGAAGTAGTCCATCTTAGGATTGTTTTCTGGGGATAAGATGATGTCACACAGTAGCTTTTTACTGTGAACTCTAGACACAAACATTTTAAGGTGAGTAGAGCACCCAAAAATCTTACTTAAGTAAATATATCACAATTAATTTATCATATTTTTATTCAAGTAAAAAGTAGCCTTTTAAGAAATTACTTATGCAAGAGGGAAAAAAATAATTGTAAAATGGCTACTCAAGTACTGAGTAACTGATCAACTTATTACTCATGATCATAACAACAGATTTAAGATTTGAGTTATAAAACTTAAAAAAAAAAACTATAGTTAAAGTATGTAGAATAGTTTAAATTACAGTATACTGTTTGCTGTCTTATCACTCAACCTCAAAAGGACATGGCAGCAGATGGAAACATTTATCATTTATCAAAAAAGCCTGGAGTACAAAACATAACAAAGTGTATCTTTGTGGTGCGTATGGTGCAATGGTGCATATTTGGTGAAAATAAGCTTGTTTTCATTAAACTCACAAACGGTGGAGTAGCCAGAATTTTTACTCAAGCAAGAATAGTGATCATTTATCGAATGTTTGCTCATGTAAAAAAAAAAAAAAAGTACAAGGCTTTAAATCTACTCCTTAAAGTACATAAACAAAAGTTGCTCATGTTAATGTAACTGAGTAAATGTAACTAGTTACTACCCACCTCATAGGATAGATAAAGAAAAAAGATGCCTGTTTTATGGCACATTTATGTTGTTTTATTTAACTAAGAAAAAGAAAAAGCCTCAAGGTAAGAAATAAAAGTCATAAGAAGCTGGTCGCCCACCCTGAACCTGGAATTGTATTGAAGCAGCTTTTTTGAAGCAGAGTTTCAGCTCTGAATCTTCTTTGGAAGTATTTAATCATCACATATTTTAAGTTGATATTTTTTCCCCACTCTGCCTCGTATGCTTAAATGTAAATCAAAGCATACCACAATGAAGTCTGCAAAGCGACCCCAGGTTTGAATAGCTTGTTTATATTCTTCCTTTTGCTCATTTAATATCATGCAGGATCAAGTTTGCATTTTATGACAGGAACACCTAAATAGTTTATTATGTTGTTGTTGGGCTACACAGGGATAGGCTGCTGCCTTGCAGCAAGAAGGTCCTGGGTTTGATACCCAGCTTGTGTTTTTTCTGCCTGAAGTTTATATGTTCTCCTCATGCATGCGGGTGTTCCCTCTGGGTACTCCCACTACTTCCCACAGTTCAAAACATGACTGTTAGGTTAACTGCTCTCTAACTTTTCCTTAGTGTCTTTAACATTTCAGTCTGTGTTTTCTTGTGGTGGTTTAGAGAGCTGTCCAGGGCGCACCCCACATCTCACTTAATAACCGCCTAGATAGGGGCACTGGCCCCCCCAACCCAGGCAAGGATAAAGAAATAAATGATACATGGACTCTGTAATTGTTTTCTATTACATAAACTGTCATTGAAACAGAGGTTTTTACTGTGAGCTCTGGGCACAGAAAAAAAGTACCCGATAGATACAAAGTGATCAGTGATTCCTATTTCTTTTTGTAACTGTCTAATGTTCATCAGAATACAGTTTATTGTATTTTACCAAAAGCCTGTGTTGATTTTTGTTTATCATGCACAGTTACCAGGCTATAAGATCCATAAGAGGTTTGAATGTTACTTGTACAGTTTCTGATTATCTCCAATATCATCATTCTTTTTTAAATCATTTAGGTCTCTTTTATAGGTCATACATTAAAACTACAGAGCTCTTTGTCTGCTTTCACCCACCATGCCGATCAGAAATGTGTTTTTTAGATAGAGGTAGAAAATCAGAATGTACTGAAAGAACATCTCTCCTAAATGAGCTCATAAGGTGGCAATGTTTGAGCTACACAAAGTTTTCAATGTTGTTGAACTCACCATAACATAAATAATCCACCTCCAGGTACTTGTAGGTTCCAACACAGGGATCTCCAAATACAGAATTGGTTGCTTTAAGCTTACACGCCCGCCTCCCGTTGCATCTGTGGATTCAGATCAATGTCATTTAAAAAAATATATACATCAGGCCTTTTTAAGACACCCTTATTCTCTAATTTATATGCATCCAATATGGTGAAAGGAATAATGGGTAATGCAGCTGTCTTTTAGAAAAGACTGAGCATCTATACCTCTTAGCCACTTTGTCTGAGCTGCTGGAGCACTGGGTGTTCTTTAACTGCCCTTCAGGTCGCCCAGTGGAGCAGGTTTTCTGGTCACGGCGTCCATATGTGGCTCTGCTCACATATATACCCTCACCTTTACCTGAAGGAGAATAAATGAGATGATGGAGAGGCAGAGACAGTTCTCAATCTGTTGATGGTGTAATGCTCCACAAGAAACCAATAAACCCAGTGATCTTACCACATCGGAGTTTAGCCACTTTTCCCTCACATACCACAGCGGTTGTATTCTGGAGTCTTCTTTCAGGCACTGTCATATCAGCAAAAAAAAAAAAAAAAAATTATGTTTTGTTTATATCCTTTATTCCTCTCCTTAAATGTAGAATACATTTACCTAACCTTCTATACTTATGCTGCTATAGGCTTAGACTGCTGGAGGACATAGAGACCTCTTTTCATCACTGTGCTTCATTCTACCCACATTCTCCCACTCTGCAGAATTTGTTAGTTCAATCTCTTCCATTATGTTCTCTCTGCTTTTTCTCATCACAGTAGCTTTATCTGGTCTGCTCCTGTTTGGCTTTGACACCACCTTGGATTGAAATATCAGCTGTGCTGCTGCCTTTAACACCTTTGTTTATAGATGTTGGAGCTTGACCTGTTTTTTCAGTGTAGTCCTGTTTCTATGACTGTGACTAACTGCATGTGCTCTCCTTCATCCTCTGACATGGGAACTGGCTCAGAGCTCAAATTCACCATTATGGGGTGTCAACCAACAGGTCAGATGGGACAGCGACATATTTACCCACCGGAATCCTGCTGTTCTGTCAGATTATCTAGAGCCATGTGTTAAAGAAGACACAAATGAAAATGTATGGTTGCTTTTTTTTTTACCTAAACTGAAAAAATCTGACATGGAGCTTGATCCTCCCTACTGGTTTTGTGCATTTCTGGTTAAATTAGTTATAAGCAATTTTTATCTTGTTTTCGGCATTTGCAGCATTTTTCCTTTTTTGCATGACTTTTCTGTATGGCTTTTTATTTTTGTGTGTTTTGGAGTTTGTATCATCAATGTGCTGTGCTTTTAACCCTGCATGTTTGCACCTGTTGACCACCGTAATCCTGATTTGTTTTTTAAATCACTATTTTCCAGAGAGAAATTGAGCTATTTTTGTCTAAATAACCAAAAATCTAAAAAAATATATTTTCATTTAATGACGTAATCTGGTTTCTACTCTGGGGAAAAAATTTTTACATTTTTGTTCTCTAACAAACCATTTTTTAATACTTCCATCCACATGGTGCTTCCTATAAAGTCATGATTTTCCTCTACAGCAGCCCTTATCAGCAGTAAGAGCCATGAATGTTTCCATTTCTTTATTTTGGGCTGCATTTCTTTTTAGCCCCATTTACTATAAAACTCCTAAAGTAAGTTAAGCCAGGTGGTAACAATCACTATTTATGCACTAAATTCTACCAGATTAGACTTAAAATGTTACATTTTATAAAAAGTCCAAAGAGAAAACATTTAATTCTGGTAGTAACAGAAAAAAATGCACAGAAATTGAGACAGTATGCATACTTTGCAAAGTGTTTAAATCCACTTTAAGCATTGTAAAGTTTTTCTACTTCTGATTACCTTCACATGTGTACTCCACCTCCAGGTACTTGTAGGTTCCAACGCACGGATCTCCAAACACAGAGTTGGATGCTTTAAAGTTACACCACCGCCTCCCGTTGCAACTGAGGATTTAGATGATTTATGTTTAAACTGTGATCAGGCCCTTTCTTAGAGTTTCTCATTATCTCGTTTCTATACTTCCAATTTAGAAAATATTGAGCATCTGTACCTCTTAGCCACTTTGTCTGAGCTCATGGAGCACTGGGTGTTCTTTAACTGCCCTTCAGGTCGCCTAATGGAGCAGGTTTTCTGGTCACGGCGTCCATATGTGGCTCCACTCACAGATATGACCTCCCCTTTGCCTGACAGAGAAGAAAGGAGATGTTGAAGAGGCAGAGATAGTTTTCAATCTGTTTATGGTGTAATGTTCCCCAGCCAACCAATAAACCCAGAGATCTTACCACATCGGAGTTTAGCCACTCTTCCCTCACATGCCAAGGCAGAGTCTTTCTGGGAGATGCATTCAGGTTCTGTCATATGAGAGATTGAGATACATTAATGACTCTTTCAGGACCCTGAACAGCTCATATCAGCTTAGCGATGGACCTGAGAGGGAAAGCCCTGCCCTGCATGGTTTCATTAGTGTTTAAAACACTGAGGGGGAAAGTGGAGCAGGTTCAGCAGCACTTTCAGC
>NW_015151102.1:94989-101233 GCF_000732505.1 Cyprinodon variegatus
ATTTCCTAATCTTAAAATATATGATCTATACAAAAAACAATGTTTTGAGGTAAAATGAGATCATATAAGAAAAGGAATATATATATAAAAAAACAAAAAGAAAGGTATAACAATGGCTATGGAGCCATTAATACTTTCTGGTTCAGCTGATTACCTTCAATAATCACATCATTAGTGTAATGAAGATAAAGTTTAAGAGTTACATGATATGTCTGTAGAAACTCATCCTTTCTGAAAGATCCCAGAGAGTGCACCGCCTCTCAGCAAGAAGCACTACACCATAATAATCCAGAAGCTCTCCAAACTCAGAGTAAAAAATGTTGAAATGTACAAGCCAGGGTGGGATTAGAATCCCACTCCAAACTATTAACTCAACTCCAGTGGAATAATTACAAACATTTTAGAATATGTTGGAATGGCCCAGTCAAAGTCCAGACCTGAGTCCAAATGAGAATCTGTGGTTAGATTTATGGATCATAGCTTTACCAAAGAAGACCACCAACATGAAGGAGCTGGAGGAAAAATCCCAGTGGCCAGATGTGTTGACGTCACTGAGAGCGATGCAAAGTGACTGCAGCTCTAATTGCAGCAAAGCGAGGCTTTACAAAGTACTGATGTGGAGGGGATGGGGGGTGAACAGTTATGCAAAGTGAAGTATGTGTCTTTGTTCTTATTGTTCTTCATGAAAAAAAATGCATCAATGTGAAGACATGCTCTGCAGTGCAAAAAAAATTTTTATTAAATAAGTAATTTTTCTTACAATAAGTGCATTTTGTCTTAAATTGATGAGGTGAGACAGATTGCCAATGGAACAAGACAGTTTACTTTTAAAATAAGAAAAAAACCAATTGCATTGTCTTATTTCAAGGGCATATTATTTAATTATCTTATTTTAAATGTAACAATACTCGTTCCATTGGAAAAATCATCTTATTTATCTACATAAGTTAAGGGTAAATACCCTTAATTTAAGAATTTTTCACTCATTACTAGACCATTTTTGCAGTGATGTAACCTTACAGTCCCACATCCAGGAGACAAATACCAAGTTGGGGGGCAAATACTTTTGTGAGACACTTTATAAAAGACTGAGCATCTTTACCTCTCAGCCACTTTCTCTGAGCTCCTGGAGCATTTGATGTTCTTTAACTGCCGGTTAGGTCTCCCAGAGGAACATGTGTTTCTGTCAAGGCGTCCATATGTGGCTCTGCTCACAGATATAACCTCATCTTTGCCTGACAGAGAAGAAAGGAGATGCTGGGAAATTAAAACACCTCTATGGGTTTTAATGCTCCAATAAAGCAGAGACAACAAACCCAGTGATCTTACCACACTTAAGCTGAGCCTCTGATCCTTCACACGCCACACTTTGAATCTTCTGGGAGCCGGCTGCAATTTAAAGGCTTATTTATTAGGTGAAAACATGTTTAAGTGTATTTAGATCTGATCACGATGATGGAAGGTTGTATCATGATTCATTTTGAATTTTTTGCACACTAAAACGTCTTTTTACCTGAATTTATCAGCAAACAGGTTACTGCCAAAACTGAAAGAGAGAAAAACCCTTAAATCTGAGAAAAAAATAAATAAATAAAAACTTTCACATTTAATAAAATGTGTCTGGTTTTTCTAACAAGCTCAATGTTTTGCAGCATTTAGTGGAAATAGTTTCTGATATGATAAATACTATTTTATCTTCATTCAGGCTTTACTCCAGAAAAGATATATTTATGGTTGAGTGCGTATAGTCTGCTGCTAAAATCCTTTTATTGTTTGGTGTAATGACTAAAAACTAACTAAATTATGAACCATTTCTCACCAAAGAGTTTCATTTGAGACATTAGCACCAAAAAAGCTCATTAAAGTTGTTAATTATTTTGTCTCTCATCTGGTTTTGTTGACAACTGATCCCTACAATTTTACCACCATTGTTATCGAGTAGGTTTAAGTTTATTTATCTTTTAAAGAATTTAGTTTGAATTCAACAGGGTTGTGAACTTGTACCACTGCACATAAACATTTTTTTTTTAATCAAGACTGTGAATCAGAATCTTTATTGGTCAAAGACTGGCACAGAAACTTGGAATTTAACCTTAGTTTCTATCCCTCAAATTGTAAAAAATAATTTTGAAATATAAATAAAGAAACTTTAGAGGGAAAACAGTGAAGATAAGCAGCAGGGTAATATGAAATTACGATAAACACTCTGTTTTTGGTTGATTTGGCTGCCAAACTATTTTCTATCTGGTAAATAATTTGCTTTTTTTGAGCACCTTAAATTAATTAGTAAAGGGTTGCGTCCCAGCAAAGCAAGAACTGCAAAGGCTTCAATGAAAGAGACACGTTTAAATTGGTTGAGTACTTACAGAACGTGGAGCCAATCATGATGAAGAGCGAAATAGATGCTGGATGACTCTGGAAGAGGATATTTATGCTGTTTGCTGCGCCAACTGGGAACCCATAGGAAAAAAATAAACCCTGTAGGATGAAATCCATCCAGTCACCATCCGTCACTCACTCCACCAAAACAAACTTCTCGGTTAATCTGAGATGACACGCAGTATATGTTTAGCTTGCTGTTGTTTTAAGTACCATTTCCAAAGCCACATATCTGCTTTCATCACCAGGTACAGGTGTAAACTCAATGGGAATAGAAAAGGATGCTTTGCTGCAACTCTGCAAAGTTCTCCACACCTATGGAAGTGGTAAAATCACAATGAGAGGATCAGCAAAACATTTTAAAAATCCACCAGGGAGGCTCTCTGAAGAGTTTGTACAGAGAGGAAAAAATTGATTTACATTTTACTTTGTGAATATCTTAATATTTATTTATGGTAATGAATACAAGGAACATCCATGTGACCCAACTTGTTTCATTGTTTTCTTATCAAGCACTTTGTAATTTCTGTTTTTTGGCATCAGAACAAGCTTTTTGCCATTATAATTATTCTTCATTAAACTTTCTTAAAATATTTTTTCTTCTTTTTCCAGAGTTTCAGGGGAAAAAATATAAAAGATAAATAAAAAATATTAGAAAAATATTAGGATCCTCTGGAAGGAGAAATGCAGTTTAATGCATAAATAGTTCATCACAGGTTGTAATTTTTGTCATTTTAATTTAAAAATGTTTCCTTTGGTGTGAAATTGTCACAGATTAACCTCGCAGCTGTTCTTTAGATTTGGAGCTATGTGTTCTGCATCAAATCTACCCATCCCACAACTAGAACAAAAGGTAGAATTCATTTATTTTGCTTTACATATCTGCAGAAAAAAAGCAAAATCCCTAAAATAATTTAAATTAGGTTTATAAACCTGTTTGTTTAGATAGTTCACTTTTAAAAGCACTTTATTATATTGTTTCAAAGATCTCTTTGTTTGTCTTTTTTAATTGTGTTATATTTTAAGCCTACATGTGCAGGAACTGGTTGCAGCTGTAGTTGTTTTAGTAGTAGGAGTATTCTATTTAAACTGTCAACTGAAGGATATCTATATCTGTTTTCTTTCCCATGTTAATGACTTAAGGGGATCCTTTTATAAAATGTAATGTCTAAATACACTTGCCCTGCCTTTACAGTAAACACAGCAGTGTGGAAGGAAGTCACACCACCTGAATGTATTTGTATTTGCATTTTTTTCCTTTTCAGCTTTTGAAAAAAACAGTTTAGGTTTAATACGGATTTGCAGATTTATATAACTGTAAATTAATCTGAAACCTAATATCACACAATTAATATACAATTAAATTGAACCACATCTGGGGATTAAAATATTTTTTGTTTACTTCCGGTCTGTCTCCTGCTGCAGTACATAGCTGTCTATCCAGTTCAAACAAGAGCAAAAAGTGGCAACTCCCAAATTATAATCTACTCCTGTTATATATTAAGTGGAGAAGAAAGTCTCTGTTTATCTTATTTTACATCTTCCAGCCTCTGCAAACATATTATTTCATGATCTGTGCCCTTTAAAAACCAAGCATGTTAGAGGTCAGGGCAGTACATGTCAAACTTTGACTAGGCCATTTAGACGTTTTTGACCCATACAGCTTCAGACGTTGTCTTGTTGTTGTACATTTTCCTTTATTGGCTGTTTTCGAGAGAATTCCTGGTTTCATCTACAACAGCAGTCAATGCAGACCTTGATCATCACACCACCACCTCCATATATAGCTGTAGGTTTGATTCTGTGGTGGTTTAACCCTATAATGCCAAATGTATCATATTCGATACATACGGTTTCTGAAATGTTTTGCGTCTGACACCTTTTGCATAATTTAATGGTAAAAACTTTGCTCAAAATCCTATTGTACACAATCAGATATACCTGATAACAGAGGGCAGAAGACTACACAAAAAATAATCTTGACTTATCGCATAGTAATAAATTATTAATATCAAAAATGTATACATATTTTATTAAAATGGCAAATAAGGACTTCAAACCAAAAAAAAGTAATTTTCTGTTTTGTTTTATTCTTGGATCAGGCTTCAAAGGGTTAAGACCATATGAAGTAAGATTCATGAATTTCAGAAAGTTTAACTTTTGTCCATGTTGAAGATCAAAGGTCAATGACAAAGTGAGAGTGAATTTCATCACACTGACAGAAATCCACAAGTTAGGAAAAGGAAAGGTGTCGTTGATCCCTAAAGGGAAGCTCCTCTTTGAAGTATTTTTATTTGACTGGATAGATTTATTTTTAAGAAAATGGCAAATGTTTATGTTACAGCCAGGCACATGCAGGGGCACTGTGTTGCCATAGGAACGACTGCTTTACCTTTCCGTTGCAAGGTCCCATTCATGTTTATTCCCCCGCATACAATCCAGGCGTCTTCCACCGCTGTGAGTGTGACTTCATGGAGAGTGATACTTGATAGTTAAGGGTTAGTGGTTGAGGGGCAGTTTGGGATTCAACCCTGGTGTTTTTTTGAGATAACCCATTTTACTCCAGTGCCGCTACATTTTAATGCATCTCTGACTCATTGTTAATTATTCACTGCAAACAGAATGAAGCTACAGTTTAAAAACAGATCTCTGCATCAGTTGTTATTCACATTTATCTTCTATTTTAAAGGACACTTTAAATGCATTAACCTTTAACAACCTGAAGTGGCTCTTAACGGACCCTTAGGCTCCCGTTTTGTTAGCTATTCATTTACTCCTGCTTATTTTCAGTAGTCTTTGCAGTAATTTGACAGATCAATACAGTAAAAAGGATTACTCGCCAATAAAGGTACAAATATGTCAACCTATGGTAGTCTGTGATTATTTTTAGGTTTATTCAATGATGATTATAAAATGAATGTGTGCTTATAAAACATTTGTACGAGGGGATGCTCCACTCCTGTTTCATGATTCAGTCAGGAGATCATCCTGCCTTGTCATTCTGATGGAGCATCCTGTCTTTATGAACTGATCAATTGTTCTGTCAGAACAATACTCTGTTTGTAACCATGCGTCATGTTCTGTTAATAAAACACTCTGTGGAGGAGGTCCAGTGGGAGACAGTGTGTTTGAGTCTGGGGTTCAACTGTCTCTCCTTTCTGCAGAAATTGTATCCATTACTGTGTATTTCAGTTCTTCTTTTGCAAACCTACATTTATGAACCCGAAATTTTTTTATACAGTGAATGATTTTATCACTTAGAGCCAAATCCAGTCTTTTTGTTTATTGCTTAGAGAAAGCAACAGCCCTGCTGATAATCATAGTATAAATCACTAAATTGGTAAAATACAACTGGATTTTAACAGCTGTTCCTGAAGTCCGACCTTGGGTAGAAGACTAAACAGCCTTGGTAAGTTAGCAGATGTCAGTTATAATCATTTAAGTAATAATAGGTTTATCCCTCAATTTACAAAACCACTTAACTACACTTCCAATTTCTATTCATTTAATTATATTCATAATCTTCTGGTGAAATTACACAACAGATAAGTCTGAGGCATCATTCCCTTAGCAAAAAGTAGTTTATTAAAGTATACTAAAAGTGCACTAATTTCATACTTAAAATCAGGCAGTGCACTTAGAGTTTACTTATTCTAAACTATATTTAATTCCCCTAAGAATAGTATAGTCAAGTGTACTTGACTATATTATTATTATACTTTAAGTATACCTTAGTAAACTTAAAAATGTCCCAATTTAGTTCGAAGAAGTATAAGTTTGGTACCGGTAATACTTCCAAGTATACTAAAAGAACATTGTTCGGTATACTTTAAAATTAACATGCTTTTACTTTTTTTTTTATATA
>NW_015151102.1:104691-106439 GCF_000732505.1 Cyprinodon variegatus
TCACATTTTACCCTAAATTTCTGACGTCTATACGTTTACATTATTTAATGGCTGTATCTAAAAATAAAGATATTTTCAATTTAAACATAAATATAAAATACAATACAACCTCAAATCGAATCAATTTAGTTTAGTCTGTCAAATGAGCTGCCTGTAGTGTCTTTAAAGGTCCAGCAGGTGTCAGTATTCTGAGAGACAGTATCAAACGCTTCCAGATGCCTCATTAACCCATCACTACTTCAATACAATGTCTGATGCCAGGCGGAAAGATTAAACTTCTTGGTTTATTTTTAATCGTTAATGTTTGTTTCAAACACAGAAGCTTTCTTAGAGCTAAACTCCGTCCCAAGTTTTTACCAGACAATAAAAACAGACGTACAAGCATGCTCACACACAGGACCAACAAAACTTAGGATTTAAACTAAGGACAAATAAAAATCAACATAAACAAGGGCTTGCAGATGGGTTTTTTTTTTTTAAAACAACAAAAGAAAAAACATAAAATCTGGTTAAAAATGTTAATCAGTCTGGGATAAATCTGATCATTGATGGTGCTATGGCTTCATTTAACTGTTGGCTGTTAGACAGAGTTTACTGTTTTCTACCAGCATAGAGATGAGGAATAACAAAGACCAGGTGGGTTCCAACTGAGCAGCTACGTTGGGATGTTGTGTATCAGCTTGAACACTGATAAAAAAAACAAAAACAAGTAGGATGTTGCCTTCATCAATGCAGCATCTCCTTTCTCAATCCTCAGAGAATCAAATATTTGCAACCCTGAAGACTGAGGCTTGCGTTCAGCTACTGCATGAGAAGGAAGAGATGTTTCGAAGCAGCGGTTTTCATCTGCTGCTTTGCTTCTTCTCTGTTTGCCTGTGACTAACGGAGCGGCGCTCAGAGCCTCTTCAGAAAAGTAATGGAGGTCGTCACGCCGTGGTGCGGCATCTGTTCCTGAAGAGCTCTTCGACAACGGACGAGTCGGCCAGCGTGGAGACGTCGCCCAGATCCTTCTCGTCGCAGGCGATTTTCCGAAGCACCCGCCGCATGATCTTTCCTGCAGAGAGGATTCAGATTTAAAGCCAGAATTTAAATGACCATCATTGATGCATTAAACCCACAAACAATAAATAAAGAAGGTGTTAATCTCAAAGAAATGCTTTATGTCAGGGATGTCCTGATACACATTTTTTCCTATACGATACTGATACTGCAGCCTTAGGTATTGACCAATACTCATTTTGACATACTTTTATTACTTATAATTGTTGGCATTATTATCAATAATACTGGTAGTAGTAGTGTGATGATAACGATTGTTATAAAGTGATGACTGGTCTTCAGTGTTGACAGATTAGGCAGTTTACCACCAATCCTTCATCAATACAGGTTCATTACTGGCAGCTAATGTCATCCACCAGGGTGTTTACAACAGATAACTAGTGTAGTAGCACCACAGTTTATGCTAGTTTTAACAGCAGGTGGATCTCTTGTTAAACTTCAAGCTGATGATTGATGCTTTCTCTTTGGCAGGGGAATCTTTTAAAGATGCTTTAGCCCTGGGTGCAATTAAACTCCTCACCCTCCCTATATCAAATGCAACAGTTGAACGATCTTTTTCACAAGTTGCTCTGCTTAAAGACGAGTCCAGAAATCGCATGGGCCTGCAGCTCCTGTCAAGTTTGATGGATGTGGAACTGGATGAACACGGAATGGAATGACAACAGCAAAATTCTGTCCTCCCCGAAAGT
>NW_015151102.1:106734-109967 GCF_000732505.1 Cyprinodon variegatus
ACAAGAAACACAAGAAAAACCCGCTTCCAACAACTTAACCCAAAGGTTTATTTTAACGTAAACCACTGCACTAATGTTTCAAATTTTGAAAAACTTCCCATACAGGAAGAAAGCTAAAAACACTCAAATGACAGATATATTTTAACAATTATTTAACTGAACAAATCAGCTTTAAAGCCACAACATAACCAGTGCTAGGTAAGTCTTTTTTGCAGCTATTTTTCTTTGTATGGTGTTCTTAGTATGTTTGATATGGTGATACGTGGAGGCGTTGCAGAGACAAGGGTGGAACAAAACCGAGAAATACCGGCTGTTTCTCGGTAACTCGATTTTGACGCTTTGTGTTTCGTGCTTCGCATGTGTGACTCCACTGCCTTAATTCCCATCGTTCCGAGCTTGAATCGCTTCTTGCACAAAATCCACTGAGCCTCATGTATGTTCCCTGGTACTGGTTTTAGAAAGGGAGAAAACTCTTGGCTGGAGACAATTTTCATTACATTTACACTTGCTCATATTTTCCAGACAAAACCTTAATGTTGCATCTCCCAAATGTCCCGGCCGCAACAAAGCTTTTATTGGTTCCGCTATCGGGACGAAACCAATAATGGCGAGCCGGTATTTTTTTTTTTATAAAAAAAAAAAAAGGTCAACTTTAATGTAAGACATTTTAATACCAATTAAGGCCTTAGTTTTATTTTGAAGAATTCAATGCCTTTTAAGACTTTTTAAGGACCCGCGGGAACCCTGTGTTAGGACTCTGGTACGTGATGCGTCACATGACGCTCACTGGATCTGACATCGCTGTTCTGGCTGGGTCAGAGTTGTTTATCGAGAACAACTCTGACCAACAACTCTTGCAGATTTTGTTGGATTGTAGCACTTTGAGCTGTAGTGTTGAATTAAGTTGTACTGAAGTGTTTTTCATGTACACACAGTAAATATATCAGTATATTAATTGGGCGGGCTGTTGTGCGATGTGGCGGTTTTGAACAGATGTTTGGGCTGGAAGACCTGGACTATCTGGCAACACTGCTGGTGTTTCTATTGTTATTATTACTACTGTTAATTTTCCCATTATCACAGCTGGCATGTATTGTTATGGATATTGTTTTTTTCATAGCCTAAAAATCTAAATAAAAAAAAAAACTAAAAATCTTTATATAGAATTTTTGTTTTGTGCAGCGAAGGGGTGAGATTAAATGAGGATGGTCTTCCAACTCATTTCAATAAAGACTTTTCTTCTTCAGTCGTCTCTCTCCTATTGTTTCTCATTTATTTTTAATCATATTGACTTATATTCAAATAAAAACTAGTTTAGAACATTAGAAAAAGTTTGATTAAGTTAAATTATCCTGAGAACCGTAACGGAAACTGGAACATAAACCATTTATAATTAACATTTTATTCATTTATTATAAGATTCCTTTACTGGATCAGGATATCACTACTTTCTGCCAATTTTTCCATTTCTTTCTGGACTACTTTCTGGTCCAGCAGGGACAGGGAACTCAAGTTCTGCTTTTTGGCAGCTGGGATGAACATTAATAAATAAAATATTCCAGATAAGCAAATGTGGAATATTCTATTTATGGAAAACATTCCTTAATAAATGATAAATATAAACTATATTAAATTATTGTTTTTTATAAAGCATTTGAAAAAACATATATAAATCCATTTAAATGTTTAAATTATTCATAAACAGGGGGGAAGCTTTTAATATAAAATACATTTGAGTATAAGCATCTCCACAAATGACACATAAAGCAATGAAATGTGTAAAGCAGGAGCCAGACCAGATTTTTGTTTTTTTTCCCTGGTTTTTCTTTCCTTGCTATGCAGCCAATGCGAGGGTTGCTTTTTTTTTGAGGGTTGCAAAGTTTCTGCGTGCAGTAAACCTAAAAAGGGCTGTATGGTAATGTTCATGTTATGGGATTTTAATCCTGCCATGCTGGAGGAAGCTGCTGCCAGGGATTCAGGGTTTGAGATGACAGAGGATTCCAGATCAAAATACTCCAGGAGGGAGAAAACTGTGCAAAATCGTACTGAACATTGATCTCATCATCTAAAAGATAAACTTGCCTTTAAGGCTTTAATATCATGAGAAACAGAAGTTGTGTTAAATATATCTGAGCAAATGCAGATATTCAGAGTTTCCCTCTGAGCTTCACCATCAAAGCCTGTTTTCCAGTGAGGTAATTATTTTGCTGGTAAACTGCCAACCAGGTTATTATATCCATATTTAAATGTTTGAATTGTTCATTTCATTATTCATTGAACCATTTATATAGAATCTGATCTATTTTTTAAGCATAAACTGCTGTCCTTTTTTATTTGATGAATTTATTTTTTCTTCCATTTAAAACCTTTGGCCATCTGTAAATATCAGATAGTGAAGTTCTCTACCGAACATCCCAGAGTTCTGTGTTTTCTTACAGCAGAACCGTTTTACTGTAGAGAAAAAACCGTTTCAGGGAACTGTGTTTACCAGATCTGGTTTTGGGAAGTCCTGGTGCGTTCTGGATGTAGTCCGGAGTAGCGATGGCACCAATCTTCTCTCTCACTGCAGACAAACACAATAAGAGCAGAATCTCTCAGGTCATGGCATACAGAGACATGACAGCAGCTGGTAAAAAAAAACCTTTTTAGAGGTTTATTTGTCTGACCCACCTTGTTTCCTGAGCTCCGCCTCCAGCGCTTGGTTATACGCCACACCGTCAGTAAGAGTGACGAAGCAGTAGAGACTCTCTCCTTTCACAGGATGAGGTCTGCTCACTACGGCAGCTTCGGCGACAGCTTTATGCTCCACCAAAGCCGACTCAACCTCTGCTGTGCTTAACAGGTGACCTGGAGGACAAACACCAGGAAATAATCAGTGGAGAAAGCCTTCCAAAACGTACAGTCCAAAATTGGTTTAATTTCACAAGCTTGGCAACAATCATGTTCTTATCTCCTGCAAAAAGCAACAAACTGAAGGGTTTGTTAAAGTGATTTATAATGTTTCTGTGGATGAAAGCTGCCTGTTCTCTCTGGTCATACGTGGGTTCTTCTGCTTCCTCTCACGGATCAAAACATGGCTGCATCATTTAATAACAGATCATTTGGAATGACTGAAAATAATGTCAAAAATGTATAACTTCAACTCCAAATATTTAAAGACTCCATTGGAACCTAGGGCTGGGCGATATAGAAAAAAAGCTTATCGATAAAAAAAAATTCATATTGATCGATAT
>NW_015151102.1:110752-113880 GCF_000732505.1 Cyprinodon variegatus
TATATATCGTTATTGAATTATCGCCCAGCCCTATTGGAACCCTGCTTCAATAACATCAGTCAAATCATTATGACCAGCTAGATAGGAACAGGTAGGATCTCCTCCCGCATCTTTAGCTCAGAGGTCTGATGTAGAGTCTGGCTATGAAGCTGGATTTATAGGATTAACAACTCTTACCAGAGACATTCAACATGTCATCAATCCTTCCTGTTATCCAGTAGTATCCATCCTTATCTCTGCGGCAACCTAAAGGGAGAAACAGATGAACACATTGCCATGACTCACAGGCTGATCTCAAAGATTAAGGTCGTTGAAGATCAAATTTAAATGACGCAAGAAGGAGCGACTCCCCCCTGACGTCGCATCCCTCCCGACAAAGATTAATTAAGCAGCCGACCACCATTCCACTTTGTCTTTGCATGGGGACCCATTGGTCTGACAGGGGAGACATGCCGTTACTCAGCTGGAGCTACGTTACGCTACGTACTGTAATTGATAAAAGTAAGCCCTGCAGATCTGCCTCTATTGTTAGAATTGTTGAGTCTTTGTTAAAAGACTAAACAACCTTGGTAAGGAAGCAGATATCAGTTATAATCATTTAACTAATAATCATTACTTATTAGTTAATAAGTAATGATTAACCCCACACTGCTCCCTGGTGACGCACAATGGCAGCCTACTGCTCCCCAAGGGGATGGGTTAAATGCAGAAGGTTAATTTAATTGCTTTGTACTTTTGACAGTGTAATGATAATAAAGTTGAATTCTATTCTTCTTCTAATTGGTTTTACCCTTGATTTGAATGACCTATTAACTATAACTGCCAGTTCTAGTTATTTAATAAATGTATAATCTTCTGGTTATATAGTACAACAGTGTTTAGGTGTATAAAGATATTTGTTTCAGGTCTCACCGTCCCCTGTGACGTAGTATCCAGGGAACTTCTTAAAGTAGGTGGTTTCGAATCTCTCGTGGTTCCCATAAACGGTCCTCATCACACCCGGCCACGGCTGCTTGAACACCTGCGTGACGGCAGAGAAGTGAGGGGCGATCAGCAGAGGGTGACGGAGGAAACGATATTAAAGAGAAAAAAACTGCCTCCAATCCTGACCAGGTATCCTTCGCTCGGCCCCTCCAGCTCCTCTCCAGACTCATTTAAAATGGCCGGCACCACTCCGAAGAACGGAAACGTCTGGGGAGAGAAAATCATCATTTTCTGTTATTGTTATAAATAGTAATATAAATAAAAAATTACAATAATTTGCTTCTAGCATCCTCAGATATTTCATTATGTATATTTATTATTTTCCTTCATTTTTCAGACCTTTCAAACTTAAACTTTCTGATTTGTTTCCCTTTTTTCAACTCTTATCAAATAACTAACATATCTGAAGTTTGGCTCGGGTTCAGGAGGATGACCTGAACCACTTCAGGGTGAACAACAAACCCTCATAGCATCCTGTAGATCTATCATTTCTAGATCTAGCATTTCTGAATGACCAGAACTGGGATCCATGTCCACACTGAGAAACACGTTGCTCCAGCTTCCTGTGTGAATCATGTGACCTGCTGAAGTCTGAGACACCAACAGCTTTCTTATCTGTGCAGGAAAAAGAGCTGCTTGCCAAGCAGCTGGAACACTTGATGGCAATTTTCTGAACAAACTGACGTAAACAAAGTAACGTTAGCCTAGCGCTAAAGCTAGCTGCCCAATTTAAACAAAGCAGTGACTTAAAGCATTCAGCATTTCCACTGACCCACCCTAAGTAATTCATGTTGGAGCAACATATGCAGCAGAAACTCAGGCTGTCGGTTTTCATTGATGTGAAAAATTAGATTCAGTCCAAATCAAGTTAAAAGAATTGAACAGGTAAACTGCAAGATGTCTCCCTCACCATATTGTAAAGCATCCACTGCTACAAACCCCTTTGTTCAAGGCTCCTTTGGCTAAAACAGTCCAATCAGGGGGATGATGATTTCAACCTGCCTCTAGCTCTTTTAGCTCTGATTCAAACATTATCAGCATAGATAAGGAGCAGAGGGTTGATTGACTGGTAAATCTGGAGCTTTGTATTTTGTAAACCAGAGCAGCTATTTCATCACAGCCGAGTGTTTAGTCAATCATTTACTCACAGCAGATCCGGGTTTCATGGGGGTGGCTGCTGGTAGAGGAGTCATGACATGTCCTCCCTGAAAACAGACAACAAAGAAAAGAAGTTGGGGTCATAGAAGCTCTTTCCCATGCCTCCAGAGAAGCGCAAACAGAAACATCTTTTTGTATCATCTACACTAACAGTTTCAGTCTGCCAGAAAGTGTCGACGATCGGACATCGGCCGTCTCCCACCACGCTGTAGTACCACTGCCAGGCCTCAGGGTTGATGGGTTCTCCCACTGTCCCCAAGACCTTCAGGGATTTACGCTTGTACCTTTAATTGTAAAAATCAGGTAGGTTAAAAACTGTGTTTTAAATTGAAATGATCATTTTGCATTTTAACTGAAAACAGAGTGGATGGAAGCGGATCAGTGGATCTCTTACTTCTGCACTGGTTCGCTGCCATACTTCATCAGCAGCCTGATGGCTGTCGGAGCCGTGTAGAACTTGGTGACCCGGTATTTGTCCACTATCTCCCACATGCGGCTCACATCAGGGTACGTAGGCAGACCCTCAAACTGAGAGGAAATAAGAGTCCAATCAATTAAAATTCACAGTTATTACCTTAAGAATGTGATGTTTCAGTGTTATGATATATTTAAATCTATGTTCTCAGACTGATTTTAAAAGTTACGGTGAAATTAATGCAGTCAGCAGAAGGGCAGGTGGATTGAGTTCTAAACAAAAATAAAAAAAAAACATCATAATAAATGCAGGGGTTGACGTTAAGGATTTTTACCACTTACCCTTTGGGCAAGTTGCTTTGACATTTCATTTGTCCAGAAACAATTTTTACTTGCCCAGTATAATGTTTGATAAATATAGTTCCTAATATTCATTTTTGTATATATATCAATGAAACATGTTCATTTTTTAAATGTTTTTTTGTAATTCAATAAGTTTACAGGTTCCTGGTGTGAATATGCATGCATCAGATAATGAACTAAAGCCTACATTACCTGATGCATGCATATTC